>NW_028157149.1:0-7056 GCF_964263955.1 Coregonus lavaretus | reverse complement strand
TTCATTATTAAATGTGTCATGATTCTGTGTCATGATTCTGTGTCATGATTCTGTGTCATGGTTTCTCAGAAAAACAGGTGCAATGTTAGTTTCTTTGATTAAGAACTACTCAAATTGAACTAAATGTTAATTGTTAAATGTGATCTTTTGTAAGTCATGTTGTCATGCTGCTTTGCTGTTTGTTTGTCTTTTTTTTTTCACTTCATATCAAAACATCCAAGAGGATCATAATGGGACCTTCCTGGACTATGATCAATTTCTGCCAATGCACCCCTCTACTAGCTTGAACCAGAAAATGGCTGCTCATTTTTCGACTCCAGATGAGAGTAAATGGAATGTGCCTTCTTCCCCCGCTTCCGGAATTAAGACTTTCAAATCGCTTTGAGCCCCTGTACCTGCTGTCCTCTGTTGGGGGCTTGGGTGTTTCCTCCATGGCTGTGGATGTCCCTCCAGCTACCTCTCCCTGTCCTAGTCAATCAACTGCCTGGGCACAGCCTGGACCACCGCGGCCCCCCTCCACTGGGCCGTGCTCTCTGGATCAGAGCTCTGTCCCTTTGGCTGTTGTGGCCTGCACGCAGCCGGCGTCTCAGCAGCCCTCTTCTCAGGTGAGTTCTGTGGCTCTGGCCTCGCAATCAGATTCGAGACATGGCAGAGGCCGGATCATTCTGGTTATTGTGATAGGGAGTTCGATGGTGAGGCATATATCTGTAACTGGGGCAAAGACTTTGTGTTTTCCTGGGGCAAAAGTTCAGGATATCACCAGGTTGCTTCCCGAGGTTGTGCGTCAGTCATCGGGGGATGACACTGTTATTGTTCATGTGGGGTGTAATGCCATTATTAAGGGCAGCTCAGAACAGCTGAAGATGGATTTTAAAGAACTGATTGGGTCTCTACTTGACACCAACAAACACCCCATAATATCTGGCCCTCTGCCCTCCCTAAATCGTGGCATTGAACGGTTCAGCAGACTTTTAACTCCATAACTGGCTACGGGACTATTGCAGCTCTGTGGGTGTAACATTTATTGACAATTTTGATACCTTCTGGAAACAAAGCTCGTATTATAAGAAGGATGGGATCCACCCAAATCATTTGGGTTCCTGGATCCTTTCACAGCATTATAAGGCTGCGTTGAGACAATGACTTATCAAAGACCCAAGCCCAGCTCATTTAATCCCTACCATTGTGTTGCTGAGTTGTCATAATGCTTCAACAAACGAACATTATCCCAGGGGCATTGGAAGACACAATGTAAGTAACCTAATTTATGTCCCTCTTACTGCCATGAATGCCTCTGCTGATCCTACAGCTAATGCAGTATTCATGTGTCTATGAACCAGAGTTACACTGTTAGCACTGAAGTGGTGTGCCCTAGTAGGAGGTCCACTGTGTGCAGCTCACCCTGCACTAACATAAATAACCCAAGCATGTCTACCTCTGCTAAGCTTCCCAGTAAAGCAAGAAAAACAATCAAGCATCCTAGAAAAGTGTTAAAAATAGCCCACGTTAACATATATAGCTTAAGAAACAAAGGTTAATGAAATCAATAATTTGCTAGTAACAGATGACATTCATATTCTGACTATCTCTGAAACTCACTTAGATAATACCTTTGTTGATACAGTGGTAGCAATACATGGTTATAAGATCTACAGAAAATACAGAAATGCCAGTGGTGGAGGTGTTGCTGTTTATATTCAGAACCACATTCCTGTAAAGCTTAGAGAGGATCTCATGTTAAATACTGTTGAAGTAATATGGCTACAGGTTCACCTGCCTCACCTAAAGCTCATTCTGGTGGGAAGCTGCTATAGACCACCAAGTGCTAACAGTCAGTATCTGGATAACATATGTGAAATGCTTGATAATGTATGTGATATCAATAGAGAGGTATATTTTCTGGGTGATTTAAATATTGACTGGCTTTCATCAGGCTGCCCACTCAAGAGAAAGCTTCAAACTGTAACTAGTGCCTGCAACCTGGTTCAAGGTTATCAATCAACCTACCAGGGTATTTACAAAGAGCACAGGAATGAAATCATCAACATGTATTGATCACATCTTTACTAATGCTGCAGAAAATAGTTTGAAAGCAGTATCCAGATCCATTGGATGTAGTGATCACAATATAGTAGCCAGGTCCTCTGTAGCTCAGCTGGTAGAGCACAGTGCTTGTAACGCCAAGGTAGTGGGTTCAATCCCCGGGACCACCCATACACAAAAAATGTATGCACGCATGACTGTAAGTCGCTTTGGATAAAAGCGTCTGCTTAATGGCTTATTATTAAAACCAAAGTTCCGAAGGCTGGGCCTAATATAGTGTAGAGGTCATACAATAAGTTTTATAGCGATTCCGATGTTGTTGTTGTAAAGAATATTTGTTGATCCGTGGTGTGTAATGAGGAGCAACCAGACGCTGCACTTGACACATTTATGAAATTGCTTATTCCAGTTACTAATAAGCATGCCCCCATAACTAATAATTTTTTATTTGGCAAGATTAGCAAAGTTAGGCATGACATGCCAGCAACAAACGCTGACACTACACATCTAAGTATATCTGACCAAATTATGAAAGACAAGCATAGTAATTTTGAATTCAGTAAAGTTAGTGTGGAAGAGGTAAAAAAATGATTGTTGTCTATCAACAACGACAAGCCACCGGGGTCTCACAAGTTGGATGGAAAATTACTGAGGAGAATAGCGGATGATATTGCCACTTCTATTTGAAATATCTTCAATTTAAGCCTACTAGAAAGTGTGTGCCCTCATGCCTGGAGGGAAGCAAAAGTTATGCCCCTACCTAAGGATAGTAATGTCACACCCTGATCTGTTTCACCTCTTTGTGATTGTCTCCACCCCCGTCCAGTTGTCGCCCATCTTCCCCATTATCCCCAGGGTATTTATACCTGTGTTCTCTGTTTGTCTGTTGCCAGTTCATCTTGTCTCATCAAGCCTACCAGTGTTTCTCTCGTACTCCTGTTTTTCTCTAGTTCCTGTTTTCTAGTTTTCCCGGTTTTGACCATTCTGCCTGCCCTGACCCTGAGCCTGCCTGCCGTTCTGTACCTTGTGACACCGCCTTGGAATACTGACCTCTGCCTGCCCTGACCCTGAGCCTGCCTGCCGTTCTGTACCTTTTGGACTCTGTTCTGGATTACTGACCTCTGCCTGCTCTGACCTGTCGTTTGCCTGCCCCCCTGTTTTTGTAATAAACTTTTGTTACTTCAAAACTGTCTGCATCTGGGTCTTCTCCTGAGCCGTGATAGTAAAGCCCCCTTTACTGGCTCAAATAGCCAACCAATCAGCCTGTTACCAACCCTTAGTAAACTTTTGGAAAACATTGTGTTTGACCAGATACGATGCTATTTTAAAGTAAACAAATTGACAACAGACTTTCAGCACGCTTATAGAGAAGGACATTCAACAAGCACAGCACTTACACAAATGACTGATGATTGGCTGAGAGAAATTGATGATAAAAAGATTGTGGGGACTGTTTTGTTAGACTTCAGTGCAGCTTTTGACATTATAGATCATAGTCTGCTGCTGGAAAAACGTATGTGTTATGGCTTTACACCCGCTGCTATATTGTGGATAAAGAGTTACCTGTCTAATAGAACACAGAGGGTGTTCTTTAATGGAAGCCTCTCCGACATAATCCAGATAGAATCAGGAATTCCCCAGGGCAGCTGTCTAGGCCCCTTACTTTTTTCAATCTTTACTAACGAAATGCCACTGGCTTTGAGAATGGGTGGCAAGGAATAAGTTAGTCCTAAATATTTCAAAAACGAAAAACATTGTATTTGGGACAAATCATTCACTAAACCCTAAAATTCAGCTAAATCTTGTAATGAATAATGTGGTAATTGAGCAAGTTGAGGAGACTAAACTGCTTGGAGTAACCCTGGATTGTAAACTGTCATGGTCAAAACATATTGATACAACAGTAGATAAGATGGGGAGAAGTCTGTCCATAATAAAGCGCTGCTCTGCCTTCTTAACAGCACTATCAACAAGGCAGTTCCTACAGGCTCTGGTTTTGTTGCACCTGGACTACTGTGTAGTCGTGTGATCAGGTGCCACAAAGAGGGACTTATTAAAATTGCAATTGGCTCAGAACAGGGCAGCACAGCTGGCCCTTGGATGTACACAGAGAGCGAACATCAATAATATACATGCCAATCTCTCCTGGCTCAAAGTGGAGGAGAGATTGACTTCATCACTACTTGCTCGGACACCCATGCATACCCCACTAGACATGCCACCAGAGGTCTCTTCACAGTCCCCAAGTCCAGAACAGACTATGGGAGGCGCACAGTACTACATAGAGCCATGACTACATGGAACTCTATTCCACATCAAGTAACTGATACAAGCAGTAAAATTAGATTTAAAAAACAGATAAAAATACACCTTCTGGAACAGTGGAGACCATGAAGCAACACAAACATAGGCACAGACACATGCACACACACACACAATAACATACGCACTATACACACACGTGCACATGGATTTTGTGCTGTAGATATGTGGTAGTGGTGGAGTAGGGACCTCAGGGCACACAGTGTGTTGTTAAATATGTGAATGTATTGTAATGTTTCAAATGGTATAAACTGCCTTAATTTTGCTGGACCCCAGGAAGAGTTGGCAGCAGCTAATGCGGATCCATAATATATACAAAAATACAAATATCATACCATATCATACCCTAACATACCCTACTCTACCCTACCCTACCCTAACTTACCGTACCCTACCATAACATACCCTTCCCTACTGTACCCTGCCCTACCCTGTCCTACCCTGTCCTACCCCACCACACCCTGCCCTACCCTGTACTACCCCACCCTACCCTACCCTGTCCCACCCTACCCCACCCTACCCTACCCTACCCTACCCTACCCTGTCCTACCCTACCCTACCCCACCCTACCCTATCCTGTCCTACCCTACCCTGTCCTAACCTACCCCACCCTACCCTACCATGTCCAACCCCACCCTACCCAGTCCTACCCTACCCGACCCTGTCCTACCACACCCTACCCTACCCTGTTCTACCCTACCCTAACCTGTACTACTCCACCTTACCCTACCCTACCCTACCCTGCCCTACCCTACCCTGTTCTACCCCACCCCACCCTACCCTGTCCTACCCTACCCTATCCTGTCCTACCCCACCCTACCCTACCCTGTCCTATCCCACCCTACTCTACCCTGTCCTGTCCTACCCTACCCTACCCTACCCTGTCCTACCCCACCCTACCCTACCCTGTCCCACTCTACCCTAACCTGTCCTACCCCACCCTACCCTACCCTGTCCCACCCTACCCTACCCTGTCCTACCCCACCCTACCCCACCCAGTCTTACCCTACCCTATCCTGTCCTACCCCACCCTACCCTACCCTGTCCTACCCCACCCTACTGTACCCTGCCCTACCCTATCCTACCCTGTCCTACCCCACCCTGTCCTACCCTGTCCTAACCTACCCTACCCTACCCTACCCTACCCTACCCTACCCTGTCCTACCCCACCCTACCCCACCCTGTCCTACCCCACCCTACCCTACCCCACCCTGCCCTACCCTGTCCTACCCTACCCCACCCTACCCTACCATGTCCAACCCCACCCTACCCAGTCCTACCCTACCCGACCCTGTCCTACCACACCCTACCCTACCCTGTTCTACCCTACCCTAACCTGTACTACTCCACCTTACCCTACCCTACCCTACCCTGTCCTACCCTACCCTGTTCTACCCCACCCCACCCTACCCTGTCCTACCCTACCCTATCCTGTCCTACCCCACCCTACCCTACCCTGTCCTATCCCACCCTACTCTACCCTGTCCTGTCCTACCCTACCCTACCCTACCCTGTCCTACCCCACCCTACCCTACCCTGTCCCACCCTACCCTAACCTGTCCTACCCCACCCTACCCTACCCTGTCCCACCCTACCCTACCCTGTCCTACCCCACCCTACCCCACCCAGTCTTACCCTACCCTATCCTGTCCTACCCCACCCTACCCTACCCTGTCCTACCCCACCCTACTGTACCCTGCCCTACCCTATCCTACCCTGTCCTACCCCACCCTGTCCTACCCTGTCCTAACCTACCCTACCCTACCCTACCCTACCCTACCCTGTCCTACCCCACCCTACCCCACCCTGTCCTACCCCACCCTACCCTACCCCACCCTGCCCTACCCTGTCCTACCCTACCCCCACCCTACCCTACCATGTCCAACCCCACCCTACCCAGTCCTACCCTACCCGACCCTGTCCTACCACACCCTACCCTACCCTGTTCTACCCTACCCTAACCTGTACTACTCCACCTTACCCTACCCTACCCTACCCTGTCCTACCCTACCCTGTTCTACCCCACCCCACCCTACCCTGTCCTACCCTACCTATCCTGTCCTACCCCACCCTACCCTACCCTGTCCTATCCCACCCTACTCTACCCTGTCCTGTCCTACCCTACCCTACCCTACCCTGTCCTACCCCACCCTACCCAACCCTGTCCCACCCTACCCTAACCTGTCCTACCCCACCCTACCCTACCCTGTCCCACCCTACCCTACCCTGTCCTACCCCACCCTACCCCACCCAGTCTTACCCTACCCTATCCTGTCCTACCCCACCCTACCCTACCCTGTCCTACCCCACCCTACTGTACCCTGCCCTACCCTATCCTACCCTGTCCTACCCCACCCTGTCCTACCCTGTCCTAACCTACCCTACCCTGTCCTACCCTACCCTACCCTACCCTACCCTACCCTACCCTACCCTGTCCTACCCCACCCTACCCCACCCTGTCCTACCCCACCCTACCCTACCCCACCCTGCCCTACCCTGTCCTACCCTACCCCAACCTACCCTACCCTGTCCAACCCTACCCCCACCCTGTCCTACCCTACCCTACCCTACCCCACCCTTCCCCACCCTTCCCTACCCTGTCCTACCCTACACCACCCTACCCTACCCTGTCCTACCCTACCCTGTCCTACCCCACCCTACCCTACCATGTCCTACCCTACCCTGCCCACA
>NW_028157150.1:0-41592 GCF_964263955.1 Coregonus lavaretus | reverse complement strand
GCTGACCTATAACACCTCAAACCCCTGGCCTGACTGCCAGTCTGTTTGGGCTGTTATGCCAACTCCTTGTCACACCAAACATGTTTGGCTTGACAATGAGAAATAGAGTTGTCAAGAACACAAAGAGATCTGGGCCCAGGCTACCAATGTCCCTCCCCTAGACACAATACTATAGCTGACCCGGTACCTGTATGGTATTGCTGACCCGGTACCTGTATGGTATTGCTGACCCGGTATCTGTATGGTATTGCTGACCCGGTACCTGTATGGTATTGCTGACCCGGTACCTGTATGGTATTGCTGACCCGGTACCTGTATGGTATAGCTGACCCGGTACCTGTATGGTATTGCGACCCTGTGACCTGTATGTATGACCCGGTACCTGTATGGTAAGCTGTACCGTACCTGTATGGTATAGCTGCCCGGTACCTGTATGGTATTGCTGACCCGGTACCTGTATGGTATTGCTGACCCGTACCCTGTATGGTTTGCTGACCCGGTACCTGTATGGTATTGCTGACCCGGTACCTGTATGGTATTGCTGACCCGGTACCTGTATGGTATTGCTGACCCGGTACCTGTATGGTATTGCTGACCCGGTACTGTATGGTATTGCTGACCCGGTACCTGTATGGTATTGCTGACCCGGTACCTGTATGGTATTGCTGACCCGGTACCTGTATGGTATTGCTGACCCGGTACCTGTATGGTATTGCTGACCCGGTACCTGTATGGTATTGCTGACCCGGTACCTGTATGGTATTGCTGACCCGGTACCTGTATGGTATTGCTGACCCGGTACCTGTATGGTATTGCTGACCCGGTATCTGTATGGTATTGCTGACCCGGTACCTGTATGGTATTGCTGACCCGGTACCTGTATGGTATTGCTGACCCGGTACCTGTATGGTATTGCTGACCCGGTACCTGTATGGTATTGCTGACCCGATACCTGTATGGTATTGCTGACCCGGTACCTGTATGGTATTGCTGACCCGGTACCTGTATGGTATTGCTGACCCGGTACCTGTATGGTATTGCTGACCCGGTACCTGTATGGTATTGCTGACCCGGTACCTGTATGGTATTGCTGACCCGGTACCTGTATGGTATAGCTGACCCGGTACCTGTATGGTATTGCTGACCCGGTATCTGTATGGTATTGCTGACCCGGTACCTGTATGGTATTGCTGACCTGGTACCTGTATGGTATTGCTGACCCGGTACCTGTATGGTATAGCTGTATGGTACCTACCTGTTCTCTCTAGCTGGTCTGATGGTAACAGTGTACTAAATTGATTGATTGGTTGATTGATTGGTTGGTTGATGGTGATGGTGTTATAGTGACTCCTGTAGTTGTTGGTGTAAACTTGACCCCTTGTGTTTGAGGGTGTTTTAGGGTGGTGAGCGGTGACTTGGGGTTTCACTGTGTGTGAATCAGAGTCTAACCATTGGTGTCTCTCTCCCTGCAGGTATCTTTGCGTTCAAGTGTGTGCGGGCGGAGGAGATCTTCAACATGCTGCAGGACATCATGCACAACAACAGCATCAGCGTAGTGGAGGAGCAGGTGGTGGAGGTCAACCCTATAGGGTCTGTTGAGGCTGAGCTGCCCTGCACACCTCACACTGCTGCTGGTAAGACCTGTTACACTCACTCCTACTAGTTAGACCTGTCACACTCACTCCTACTAGTACGACCTGTTACACTCACTCCTACCAGTTAGACCTGTTACACTCACTCCTACCAGTTAGACCTGTCACACTCACTCCTACCAGTTAGACCTGTCACACTCACTCCTACTAGTTAGACCTGTCACACTCACTCCTACCAGTTAGACCTGTCACACTCACTCCTACCAGTTAGACCTGTCACACTCACTCCTACCAGTTAGACCTGTCACACTCACTCCTACCAGTTAGACCTGTCACACTCACTCCTACCAGTTAGACCTGTCACACTCATTCCTACTAGTACGACCTGTCACACTCACTCCTACCAGTTAGACCTGTTACACTCACTCCTACCAGTTAGACCTGTCACACTCACTCCTACTAGTTAGACCTGTCACACTCACTCCTACTAGTTAGACCTGTCACACTCACTCCTACCAGTTAGACCTGTTACACTCACTCCTACTAGTACGACCTGTTACACTCACTCCTACTAGTACGACCTGTTACACTCACTCCTACTAGTACGACCTGTTACACTCACTCCTACTAGTTAGACCTGTCACACTCACTCCTACCAGTTAGACCTGTTACACTCACGCCTACTAGTACGACCTGTTACACTCACTCCTACTAGTACGACCTGTTACACTCACTCCTACTAGTACGACCTGTTACACTCACTCCTACTAGTTAGACCTGTCACACTCACTCCTACCAGTTAGACCTGTCACACTCACTCCTACTAGTACGACCTGTTACACTCACTCCTACTAGTTAGACCTGTCACACTCACTCCTACCAGTTAGACCTGTTACACTAACTCCTACTAGTACGACCTGTTACACTCACTCCTACTAGTACGACCTGTTACACTCACTCCTACTAGTACGACCTGTCACACTCACTCCTACCAGTTAGACCTGTTACACTCACTCCTACTAGTACGACCTGTTACACTCACTCCTACTAGTACGACCTGTTACACTCACTCCTACTAGTTAGACCTGTCACACTCACTCCTACCAGTTAGACCTGTTACACTCACTCCTACTAGTACGACCTGTTACACTCACTCCTACTAGTACGACCTGTTACACTCACTCCTACTAGTACGACCTGTCACACTCACTCCTACCAGTTAGACCTGTTACACTCACTCCTACTAGTATGACCTGTTACACTCACTCCTACTAGTTAGACCTGTCACACTCACTCCTACCAGTTAGACCTGTCACACTCACTCCTACCAGTTAGACCTGTTACACTCACTCCTACTAGTACGACCTGTTACACTCACTCCTACTAGTACGACCTGTTACACTCACTCCTACTAGTACGACCTGTTACACTCACTCCTACTAGTACGACCTGTTACACTCACTCCTACTAGTTAGACCTGTCACACTCACTCCTACCAGTTAGACCTGTCACACTCACTCCTACCAGTTAGACCTGTTACACTCACTCCTACTAGTACGACCTGTTACACTCACTCCTACTAGTACGACCTGTTACACTCACTCCTACTAGTACGACCTGTTACACTCACTCCTACTAGTACGACCTGTTACACTCACTCCTACTAGTTAGACCTGTCACACTCACTCCTACCAGTTAGACCTGTCACACTCACTCCTACCAGTTAGACCTGTCACACTCACTCCTACCAGTTAGACCTGTCACACTCACTCCTACCAGTTAGACCTGTCACACTCACTCCTACCAGTTAGACCTGTCACACTCACTCCTACTAGTACGACCTGTCACACTCACTCCTACCAGTTAGACCTGTCACACTCACTCCTACCAGTTAGACCTGTCACACTCACTCCTACTAGTTAGACCTGTCACACAAACACATTGTATGAATCGTATGTCTCTCCTCTTCCCAGCTCAAGGTTACTCTGTACCCACGTTACCAAACGGTATAGGACGCTACCCGTCGTTTGGGGAGGCCTCGTCGCGCCCTTCTAGCCGACACCCTTCTGTGGGCAGCGCCAGGCTGCCCTCTGTGGGAGAGGAGTCAACGCACCCTCTCCTGGCCTCGGACCAGTCGGTGAGAACACCCCCCTTTAGTCATGGACCCCTGTGGATAACTGTTATTATCGATGCATTCAAAGCCACTGACTAAGAAGCATTGACTTTCTTGTTGCTGTATGATCAGATTATTTTCTCAATGAGTTGTTATTTTGTCTTTGTATTTAGTTTGAAGATGTTACTGATCCAGGCAGAGCAGTGGAATGTGTCAGTGTGTGTTTTTAAACTCTCTCCCTCTCTCTCTCTCTCTCAGGTCCACACCTATGTCAACACGTCTGGTGTACGGGATGACCTTCGCACTCGCCCCAGCAGCCACACCCCCTTGGAGCTGCGGCTGTCCAATCCGGAGACGACCTCCTCGCTAGCCACCGCCCCTCCGTCACCCACGGAGACAGACATGGACACAGAGCCTCAGGTGCTGCTGGAGCCAGAAGGGGTTACATTTATCCTCGGTCCCACACCGGCTCAGAGGAGGCAGAAGCAGACCCGTGGGGATGGGGACAGGGAGCCTGGGTCCAGAGGGGATGGGGATGGGGACGGGGAGGCTGAGTCTAGGGGGTCTGGGGATGGAGAGATGGTGCTTGGGGTGTCTGGGTCTAACGGTGAGCCCAGCTCGGCAGCTCCCTCTGGGGGTCTGAACGGGAATGGGAACGGCTGTGTGGTGGGCTCCACCCTGGGTCTCCAGGCAGGAGACTGTGATACGGGGTATGACAGTGATGAACGCAAAGACGCCCCCCCTCCCCCTCTTCCTCCTAACCCTAACCCTCCACCTCAACCAGGAGCCAAACCCAGCACCATCTCCACCTATGAGCACCACAACGGCAACACCACCCATCCTTACGTCTCCACCCCTGTCCCTGTTCCAGCCCCCAACCCCCGGCGTAACCGTGCCGCCATCCCCCTCCCTGACTCCTCCCACAATGCCAACAACTCCGCCCAGCGGCGCACGGCGCTCCTTAACTACGAGAACCTTCCGGCGCTGCCTCCGGTGTGGGAGACGGCCAGGCGCTTCTCTGAGGGTGACGAGGAGGATGAAGAGGAGGTGTATCACGGATACGGACCAAAGACCCCCTCCCTTAACGGCTACCACAACCACCACCATCATCCTCACCACCATCATCATCATCCTCACCCCCACCTTCATCACCACGGTCTGGGTCTGGACCCCATGCACAACTACGTCAACACAGAGAATGTAAACGTCTCGCTCAGCGCCAAACTGGACTCTGCGCGGATCCTTCCGCGGGGGCGGGACTCTAGCGGCGTCTGTTCGACTCCCACCGTCTTTAACTTTGACTTCCGGTCGGGGCGATTGACGGGTGGACCGGGTGGGTTGGGGTTGGATCCCTTGAGGCAGCTGAACTACATTGAGGTTGAGATGGAGAAGGGCTCGGACTCCAGTGGGCCGCAGACGCCCAAGACCCCCACCACTCCCTGTGGTGTCGGCCTGGGCGGTCTCCTCCTCCCCCCTTCCACCCCAACGCGGCGGACCGAACTGTACGCCATGATCGACATCGAGCGCACGGCGGCCATGTCGAGTCTTCAGAAAGCACTGCCCCGTGACGACGGTACCTCTAGGAAAACCCGACACAACAGTACCGACCTTCCTATGTGAGCTTCACGACACTTAGCATACCTAGCCTACCAAGCACTGTCTGCATCTGAAATGGCACCCTGTTCCCTATATAGTGCACTACTTTTGACCAGGACTATTCATAAAGTGTCTCAGAGTAGGAGCGCTGATCTAAAATCAGTTTGACCTTTTAGACCCGTAAGGAATCAGATGACGTGGACAGGGGGGGACCTGATCCTAGATCAGCACTTCTACTCTGAGATGCTTAATGCATAACGACCCAGGACCCATAGGGCTCTGGTCAAAATGAGTGCACTACATAGGGAATAGGGTGTGATTTGGGACGCGGAACCACTGTCGTCTTCTTCAGCTGCACCTGGACCTGACCCTTGATGTTGATGCTGTCATACTTTGTTATACCTACAAACTGAATGAAAAACACATTTGAAGACAGAAGGGCTGCAGATTTTTAACATGTCTTATTACTTCACAAGGAAGTTACACTGTGTCCTGAAAGTAGCCTGGTCCCACATCTGTTTGTGCAGTCTTTGTCATGACAAGGAGTGGCACGATGGCACAAACGAGACCGGTACCCAGGCTATACTGAAAGCTTACCTGAAAGGCAACGATGGTAGATCAGGTACTCACCAATATAACACTATTTTTATTCCTGAGGTCATTTGATACCGTTAACTAATTAAAGAAGGAGTGAAACACCTTTAATTCTAGCCTGGTCCCAGATCTGTCTGTGCTCTGTGTCTATTCCATTGCTGTCATGGTCAAGCCAAACGATGAGTGACAGGGAGTTGGCATGACGGCACAAACAGACTGGTGCCCAGGCCACCTTTATTCCAGTGCCTGTGTAAGTTTAGCTTGCGGTGGGTGATGTGACAAACAGTGAGGTCTCTTTGAATGACGGACCTCATCACCAATCTCTCTTGGTACGAATCCTTTATAGTGCTGATCGTAAACTCAGATGGTCTCAGAGTAAACACTCATGTCGGTATCTGAAGCTCACTTCCGTGTTGCCCTAATGGTTGTAGATTCCTATGGCGTCTAACATTACTGGACCCACCAGGGTTGGGCTCAATTCCATTTCATTCCCAGTCAATTCAGGAAGTACACCGAAATTCAAATTCTCTTCAATGAGGAAAATGTGGAATTGGGTTAACTTTCTGAATTGACGGAATGGAATTGACCCCGAGCCTGGAGTCTTCAGCCATGTCTTAGGGCACACTTCATGGTACACTACAGAGTCACTTTAGCCACTATTAAATACAGACAGACAGTATGTATGAATGCCAAATTATATGATGGCCACAATGATGCTGTAATAATGTGTTTGGCTGTACTGAAAGTACCCAAATCATACCATTGGTATGCTTGTATGGCATCTTCATGCTCCGGGTTCATTCCATCAGGGTTGGGGTCCAATTACTTCACTATTGGGTCAATTCAGAAAGTCAGTTGGAATTTCAGTTTGCTTCCTGGATTGACAGAACTGAAAGGGAATACACGCCCACCCTGCAAACAATACTCAACTTGTACAGGGCCCTCTGGTGGTTGTTGGTGGTCTTAGTTCAGTCTGAAGTGTCATTCGAAACATTGTCGTGAACAAGGAAAACAAAAACCAAAGCGTTTATCACACAACGCTGTCAGTCAACCATGTTTCATAGGAGGAGTGTGGGTTCCAAAGTGTCATCTTCTGTTACCTGTTATCTCACTGTATCATATTGTACAAATTATTATTATATGTTCTAACTTGCATTATATTTTTTTCTACCTACATTTAAAAGAGTTAATAAACTATAGGAATTGTACAAAAAGTAGTTTAATAGATATTGTTTATTAAAGAAATGAACTGTTAGCGGAAACAATGGATTATTTGCCAAACTCCTTTTTTTTTCTATTCTAGAGTATGATGATTGTCACAGAGTTCCAGAATGCGTTCCATTGGTTCCATTTACGATGTAAACATGACTTATTTCCTCTGTTTTGGTCTCAGACCACCAGACACTATAAAGGACTATGCAGTGGATTAAACAATTAATTACTCACTGGGCACAGACGTCAATTCAACGTCTATTCCACGTTGGTTGAACGTAATTTCATTGAAAAGACGTGGAAACAACATTGATTCAACCAGTGTGTGCCCAGTGGGTCTACTGTTTAAAAACATAATGCCATAGTAGTGTATGGACTTTATATTGGGGGGGGAGATTTTGATATTTGCATTTTTCAGGTATGGAAATATATGTTTACCAAAATGTTAGTATTTTTTGACCAGAGGAAAAACCATACTGCGTATTTAGACGTCCACATCATTCTTAATACATATTCCATCACTGCCAACAGCACCCTATTCGTTTGTAGCATGGCAAAATACTAATAAAGAAATGGGACTAAGTGTTGCCTCTGCTGGTCTGTTTACTATTTGTGTCATAATTATCATTTGATAGCCTATTGTGTTGCTTCGGTTTTATCTTGTGTTTCAGCACTCAAATACAGTATTGAAGGAAGGAGAGTGACACCTGGTGGTAATGGAAGGGACATGCAGTGCAACTGTCTAGTTAGTGACGGCAGTAAGTTAATTTTTAATTAATTAATTAATTTTTTTATTTAGCAGACGCTCTTATCCAGAGCGACTTACAGGAGCAATTAGGGTTAAGTGCCTTGCTCAAGGGCACATCGACAGATTTTTCACCTAGTCGGCTCGGGGATTAGAACCAGCGACCTTTCGGTTACTGGCACAACGCTCTTACCCACTAAGCTACCTGCAATCATTTGTATGGACAGTCTTAACTCTGAATAATAAGGTGCAATGAGGAAGATATGTCTGAAGAAAAAAAAATAGATACTTTAGGGAGAGCCCCGCAGGACAGGCTGGTCTTACCATATATAAGGAGGGCATTGTTAAAAGGTAGTCTTAGCTCCTGTCTAATCCGTGCAGGAGAGAACTCTTCACTGGACCAGGATAAGGTGCAGGAGAGAACTCTTCACTGGACCAGGATAAGGTGCAGGAGCGAACGCTTCACTGGACCATGATAAGGTGCAGGAGAGAACTCTTCACTGGACCAGGATAAGGTACAGGAGAGAACTCTTCACTGGACCAGGATAAGGTGCAGGAGCGAACGCTTCACTGGACCATGATAAGGTGCAGGAGAGAACTCTTCACTGGACCAGGATAAGGTACAGGAGAGAACTCTTCACTGGACCAGGATAAGGTGCAGAAGAGAACTCTTCACTGGATCAGGATAAGGTGCAGGAGCGAACTCTTCACTGGACCAGGATAAGGTGCAGGAGAGGTAACTCTAATGAACTTATCCTCTGCAGCAGAGGTAACTCTGGGTCTTCCGTTCCGTTTGTCAATTAGGGTGTGCAGGGTGAATACACATGGTCTGTCGTACGGTAATTTGGTAAAAAGCCAATTTGACATTTGCTCAGTACATTGTTTTCGCTGAGGAAATGTACAAGTCTGCTGTTAATGATAATGCAGAGGATTTTCCCATGGTTGCTGTTGATGCATATCCCACGGTAGTGGGGATATGGATTGGGGTGATCAGTCCTTGGTTCCAAATATTGGGGAAGATGCCAGAGTTGAGGATGATGTTAAAGAGTTTAAGTATAACCAATTGGAATTTGTGGTCTGTATATTTTATCATTTCATTTAGGATACCATCAACACCACAGGCCTTTTTGGGTTGGAGGGTTTGTATTTTGTCCTGTAGTTCTTTCAATGTAATTGGAGAATCCAGTAGGTTCTGGTAGTCTTTAATAGTTGGATCTAAGATTTTTATTTGATCATGTATATTTTTTTGCTGTATGTTATGTTAAGTTGCGTCAATTCAAATCTGGTATAGGAACAAAAAGAGGTCAATACACGTCTTCTAAAATAGACTAGTATTTTAATTAATGCAAACACTTGAATTGGTAAATATGATGTTCGTATATACGGGCCCACTGAAACACCACGCAGGGCAGACAGAGAACTGAGCCATTGTTATAAGTTCTTCTTTAAATCCTCTGACAGAGATAGTTCCCGCTCCCTGCTGGCCTATCAGAGTAGAGACTGAGCGTGGTTTAGACTTACTCAGCCTATCGTTGGTGCACAGGCTGGTCCCAGCCCCTTGGCGCTTCACTGTTGCCAGGCATTAGTTGTTATCTCCACAACTTGTCTCAAGTCAGCAACCTCAGACATCTTTGTAGCAGAACACATGTCCTTGAGCGGTTTAACAAAGAGGCAGTGTGTGTGTATGTGAGACACAAGCCTTATCTCAGCCTACCCCCTAACAGTTCCCCACATTAATCACAGCTTGTTATATTAAACAATCTATATCAGTACAGTACAAACCTATTATGTTTAATCATTAATGTATTCTTTCTAAGCTAGGCATCACATCTAGTTATAAGAAAATAGATCCCCACAGTTATAGGGCTAAAAAGATTGGAGAAGTGGTTTATCCATACATCTCAATTTTGGATAGATAACTCTTCGTGTGTTTTTTTTTAGTTAGTTTTCCAATTTTCCCAGTCTCTCTTTCTCTCTCTCTCAGTATTACTTAGAGCCTCCAGTGAGCCTCCGGGTGGCTATGGAGAAGAATGGGTTGAATGTGGAGCACTTCTTTGTCCTGAACCATGGAGAATCCAGAGTGTTGGGGGGAGAAAGAGAAGGGGGTGTTTGAATGATCAGATGGGCTACATTACCAGAAGCTGCCATAGGAAAGAGTTTGGACTTCTGACAAATAAGAAATCTAAGCTTTGGATTATAACATTTGCCTGGTAAAAGGGCACTGATGTACATATTTGCAACTTTTTATAAATCTATGTTTTTAATGCCAAGTGATATTGATTGCACTATTAAATTGAAATTCACCTTACCAACATGGCTGTTTCTTTAAATGCGTGACCATGCAAAGTTCGGAAGTAGCTAACCTACTGTACACCAAAGTGACCGTGACCAACTTTCAAGAGTTCCCTTTTGTAAACCGAATACTAGCTTGATGTTTCTATAATTTTATTCTAATCAATTATGGCTAGGCCAACTAGAAAAAGTCTACTAACTAACGCATTCGGGCTATGGCTGCTTCCACATGTTTGGAAAACTCTACTTTCGAGGTCTATTCACCGAGCCGCATGTGTTCTGAAAACAGCGAAGGGAATTTTGTCAAGGTGATTATTTGTCAGCCTACAAAACAACTTTTAAATAGGGTTTCAATGTATCATATTTTAAGTGCACATCTCATTCAACAGAAGACAAAGTACTCGGTACCACTGTTCCGGTTGCTTTACTTGCTAAAATGTATGCACTTCTAGCTCACTTACGGAAACACGCCCAATAGGCGAAACAGAGTCATGTTCTCGAACGTTGCAGATAGAAATGTCAGGAATAGAGCTGATGTGATTCTTATTCTACATAAGGAATCAATGGTTGTTCTACATAGCCTATCTCTATCTGAACGTTCCAAAACGTTGCGACGTCATACATTCACGTTGTACTGTAACTTGTGCCTTGTCAACATTTATGTTTGGAGCTTTCAGCTGCTAGTTAGTCTTGGCTCACTATGGTAAAGATCGAGTGTGTAAGAGCATTATTATATGGATTAATACGTGCACCATCGACCAACGGCCTTGTTTAGATATTCCGCAAAATAACTCATGTTTTAAGCTATTTTCAGACGTATTTCATAATCATATTTTAATTGCAAGTGCAAATCAAATGGGGAGTTTCGTCACGTAGGTCCTTGCATCGAAAAGAGGAGGATTTCAATAGGCTAGGCTGCTTTAATTTCGTCACATGGTAGGGTTTTTCACCGACGTCAGAAGCCTTGGCTGGGAGGCTGGTAACCGTGCGCGGTGGGACGTTGGCCGTGCTTGCAGTGCACTCTTCAACACTGTTCTGCGGATATCTCGCTGTAACAATATCCGAAGAAATGTCGCGCCACTGACGGAATTACAGGTCGGCCTTGTCTTATTCTATACGTTTTCAGGTAGTATTTTATTGACCGAGTTGTAGTGACTGTGACGGATGCTGACCGTTCAAGCTGCGAATGATCGATTGTCTCCGTTCTGCTTATTTCACCACATTCCTTCTTCTCTTTTTAGTTAGGGTTCTATTGACAATCTAATGTTCTTATTATCCCGATAAAATCATCTCGATATAGCAGCAATTCTTTCTAGTGATCCGTTTTGTTTTGTTCTTGGTCGGATCAACAAAGAAACATTGTTGTATTTCTCTGGTGGTTTATTGTGGGTCCAGTCAAGTCATTCAGTAGGCCAATACGTGCAACAGAGCTCCACAGTAGGCAACGTGAAATGTATAGAGTGCGAACGTTGTAAGGGTACTCAGTCAATAGGACTAGTGGACAACTACACAGGACTTCCACTATAGGGCCTAGGTGACAGCTATGCAGTAGCCTCTTTAGTCTGTACTTACACCTTAAAACACAAGCTGCTGTGAATAGGGTTGATAAAGGGATGGAGTTGACAGAGGGATGGGGTTGACAGAGGGATGGGGTTGACAGGGGGATGGGGTTGACAGAGGGATGGGGTTGACAGAGGGATGGGGTTGACAGAGGGATGGAGTTGACAGGGGGATGGGGTTGACAGAGGGATGGGGTTGACAGAGGGATGGGGTTTACAGAGGGATGGGGTTGACAGAGGGATGGGGTTGACAGAGGGATGGGGTTGACAGAGGGATTGGGGTTGACAGAGGGAAGGGGTTGACAGAGGGATGGGGTTGACAGAGGGATGGGGTTGACAGAGGGAAGGGGTTGAAAGAGGGATGGGGTTGACAGAGGGATGGGGTTGACAGAGGGATGGAGTTGAGAGAGGGATGGGGTTGACAGAGGGATGGAGTTGAGAGAGGGATGGAGTTGAGAGAGGGATGGAGTTGACAGAGGGATGGGGTTGACAGAGGGATGGAGTTGAGAGAGGAATGGGGTTGACAGAGGGATGGGGTTGACAGAGGGATGGAGTTGACAGAGGGATGGAGTTGAGAGAGGGATGGGGTTGACAGAGGGATGGAGTTGAGAGAAGGATGGAGTTGACAGAGGGATGGAGTTGACAGAGGGATGGGGTTGACAGAGGGATGGGGTTGACAGAGGGATTGGGGTTGACAGAGGGATTGGGGTTGACAGAGGGATTGGGGTTGACAGAGGGATGGGGTTGACAGAGGGATGGGGTTGACAGAGGGATGGGGGTTGACAGAGGGATGGGGTTGACAGAGGGATGGGGTTGACAGAGGGATGGGGTTGACAGAGGGATGGAGTTGACAGAGGGATGGAGTTGACAGAGGGATGGGGTTGACAGAGGGATGGGGTTGACAGAGGGATGGGGTTGACAGAGGGATGGGGTTGACAGAGGGATGGAGTTGAGAGAGGGATGGGAGACATGGATCAGGCTGTCTGAAGGCATTCATTATGATCACCTTTACCTGGACCATACTGTACTGTAGTCTTCATAGTTCCTGGTAGCAGTGGAGGGTCCATACAGTCGCTCAGAGAGATTTGTAGTAGCCTAATGATAGCTTGGCAGGAGGCACATATACACTGAGTATACAAAACATTAGGAGCACCTTCCTAATATTTGACTGAGCTGAAGCCTTTCCACCTGTCCGGAGATAAGATACAGCTGAAACAATAGACCCAGACAATTGTATATTAAAGGTGAGGTCCACTGTGAGCTAGTCTGGCAGACAGTGTGTCTTTATTCAAAGTAGGAACCAGTAAAAAGTGGTTGCCCACGTTATACAATAGCTGACAGTGGAAGTCACGTTGCTGACATCTCACATACAGCAGGCCTGGTAATGGTTGTTGAGTGGGGTTGTTTTGGAACTGTTGCACAGGGTTACACCATGTCACAATAAGCATGCTTTCATGTCTAAACTGTTTCCTAAGTGCGATTGCACAAGAAACTGTCGGCCATACTCCATGGTGGTGCGGGCCCAGGGACAAAACAACAGAAATAGACTCTAACTGCACTGTGTCGCAGGCTTTTCTTTCTTCATTACTAGCTGTGTAATCCCTCCCAGGCATGTGTACGCTTTTATTTGTATTTCTTGTTTATTAACCTCCCTGTAGACCAGGAGCCCAGCACTGTCACCCCATGGAGGAGAGAGGAGGAGCAGGAGGAGAAGTGGATGAGAACCAGGTGCTGATGGAGGAGAGGGGTGTCTCTCCTGGTGATTCCCCAGGGACGGAAGGGGATTCCCCGGCCGTGGTCCGGCCCCGCGACCCCCCCACCTCCACCCTGCAGGACTCAGGGCCTCGGTAGGGATAGACAATGAACACCTTTGCAGTTTTCACATGCACTTTCTTGCCATCCAGCTGCTGAAGTTGCAGCATGATATTTCAGTGTTTTATTTGTCTTTATCTTTTGTGCTTTTTCTACCTGTACGGACTCTTTATATATTTATAAATATGCTCTGTGTATATATATATATATATATATATAATGCTTGCACACCAAATTTCCCCTCTGGACACAATAGGCAGTAAAAACATTTGATTGATTGACTCCTCCAGGAAGAGCAGCTCTTCCCGGTCCTCGAGGAAGAGCTTCCGTCTGGACTACCGGTTGGAGGAGGAGGTGACGGGGTCGAGCCGGGACAAACATGGCCGCTTTACTAACCCCTGGCCCACATGGAAGTTCCCGTCCTACTCCACCCTGCTACGCTTCTTCCTGCTGGAGAAGAACCACAGTAATGTACCCAGCTCCATAGAGGTGAGACACATTCTGACGTTTGCCGTATATAATAGGTATTTCATAAGACTCCTGAACAGCTAATCAAATGGCTATCCGGACTATTTGCATTGTCCCCCCGACCCCACCCCACCCCCTCTTTTACGCTTCTGCTACTCTCTGTTTATTATCTATGCATAGTCACTTTAACTCTACCTGTTCCCCCGCACATTGACTCTGTACCGGTACCCCCTGTATATAGCCTCCCTACTGTTATTACATCGACTAACACATTGACTCTGTACCGGTACCCCCTGTATATAGCCTCCCTACTGTTATTACCTCCACTAACACATTGACTCTGTACCGGTACCCCCTGTATATAGCCTCCCTACTGTTATTACCTCCACTAACACATTGACTCTGTACCGGTACCCCCTGTATATAGCCTCCCTACTGTTATTACCTCCACTAACACATTGACTCTGTACTGGTACCCCCTGTATATAGCCTCCCTACTGTTATTACATCGACTAACACATTGACTCTGTACCGGTACCCCCTGTATATAGCCTCCCTACTGTTATTACCTCCACTAACACATTGACTCTGTACCGGTACCCCCTGTATATAGCCTCCCTACTGTTATTACCTCCACTAACACATTGACTCTGTACCGGTACCCCCTGTATATAGCCTCCCTACTGTTATTACCTCCACAAACACATTGACTCTGTACCGGTACCCCCTGTATATAGCCTCCCTACTGTTATTACATAGACTAACACATTGACTCTGTACCGGTACCCCCTGTATATAGCCTCCCTACTGTTATTACATCGACTAACACATTGACTCTGTACCGGTACCCCCTGTATATAGCCTCCCTACTGTTATTACATAGACTAACACATTGACTCTGTACCGGTACCCCCTGTATATAGCCTCCCTACTGTTATTACCTCCACTAACACATTGACTCTGTACCGGTACCCCCTGTATATAGCCTCCCTACTGTTATTACCTCCACTAACACATTGACTCTGTACCGGTACCCCCTGTATATAGCCTCCCTACTGTTATTACCTCCACTAACACATTGACTCTGTACCGGTACCCCCTGTATATAGCCTCCCTACTGTTATTACATAGACTAACACATTGACTCTGTACCGGTACCCCCTGTATATAGCCTCCCTACTGTTCTTTTATTTTACTGCTGCTCTTTAATTATTTGTTATTTAAATTTTTTTGTTATCTATTTTTACTTCACACTTATTTTTCTTAAAACTGCATTGTTGGTTAAGGGCTTGTAAGTAAGCATTTCACTGTAAGGTCTACACCTGTTGTATTCGGCGCATGTGACAAATACAATTTGATTTGATTTCTCAGTCATTTGAGCCACCATTTCTAGCACCCACAGTCATTGTGTCTAATGAGACACAGCGGCTCATACGTTTTGCAAAACAAACCTAGCTATGACGGAGACCACAAAACCACACCTGATAGGACTCATTGCCAGTCAAACTGTCGACTCTTTATTATAAGGAACTTATCACACAGACCTATACTCCAACTCCACAGGTTGAATAATGATTATTTTTTACTGTATACAGTCCACACCCAACAATTACCTCCTGCCCTGACTGAACCTGTTCCGTCTGCGCTGACTCCTGAGGTCTATCATTAAATATCTCTTGACTGAGAGCACGTCAGAGTTTGTCAACTGTGATTTTGAATGCTGTGCCTCATGTCCACAGCTAGGTTAGCTGTTAGCTCCGGAAGATGCCTCCCATTCCATAAACACTGCACTGTGCTCTGGTAACAACCCAGGGTATTTTTAGATGGCTGTAAATCAATCTAACCTCACGACTCAGACAGGGGCTCTGCTCTATAGACATGTAGTGGTCAGGAAGGAAGGGCCTAATATTTAAAGGAACTCTTATTTCCAATCATCTTTCTGATAAAGAGGAAGGACGTATTAAAGGTGTTTAGTCATCTGTGTTTTGAATTGTTATGCTGAAATAACTTAATCAAATTAACCTCAAACAAATCATACAACCAGGGGCATATTCATTGAGACACGTCAGAGAAAAAGGGTTTTAATACGAAAAACAAAATTGAGCATTTTTTTTTATTGGTTAATTTGTTTTGGTGACCGAAGCAATAGTGAAATGTTGAAATCTTTTTTGTTCCATGTCTTAGACAAAGAGCTTCCAGTGCTGGAGCCTTTCTTACCCACCTCTATCTCTAAGCTCATGGATGAATCTGAAACAAGTCATATTAAAGTCTGTGTCTTCTGCTACTCAGGTCTTAGACAAAGAGCTTCCAGTTGTGGAACCTTGGTTCCTCCGTGTCCCGGAGGCAGCAGAAGGAGCCGTGGGGTCTGGTCTCAGGGTGACCTGGCTAGGCCACGCATCAGTCTTGGTAGAGATGGATGGCCTGGTCATCCTCACTGACCCCATCTTCAGCCAGAGGGCATCTCCCTTACAGTTCATGGGCCCCAAGAGGTACCGGGGTCCCCCTTGTACGGTTGATCAACTCCCCCGGATCGACGCGGTCGTCATCAGCCACTCCCACTACGACCATCTCGATGCGGGCACCGTGACCCAGTTGAACGAGCGGTTCGGCGGGGATCTCCGATGGTTTGTGCCGTTGGGACTCATGGACTGGATGCAGAAAAGCGGGTGTGAGAATGTGATAGAGTTAGACTGGTGGGAGGAGAACTGTGTGCCGGGTCACGATGAAGTCACGTTTGTGTGTACGCCGGCGCAGCACTGGTGCAAGCGCACCCCCACGGACGATAACCGGGTGCTGTGGGGGAGCTGGTCTGTCCTGGGGCCCTGTAACCGCTTCTTCTTTGCTGGAGACACCGGCTACTGCTCCTCCTTCCAGGAGATAGGGAGGCGCTTTGGGCCCTTCGACCTGGCTGCCATACCCATCGGAGCGTACCTGCCCAGGTATGAAACTAGTGTACACCTGTCCTGCACAGCTGTGATTGCTTTAGTACAACGGTGCCCAAACCTCCCCCTGGAGAGCCACTGGGAGTGCAGGTTTTTGTTCCAACCCTGCTTTTATCTAATCAGCTGTTCATCAGGACCCTTGATGAACTGAATCAGGTTTAGAAAAGCAAAAGCCTGCATGTCCAGTAGCTCTCTAGGGGAAGGGTTGGACCGTGGACCGTAGTATTAGATACCCCTCAACTTGATTAACTTTAGTGAACTTCAGTTTACTTTTAATAAATACTAAGTTTGTTAAACCTTCATTAGGTAAACCCACAAAAAGCCAATTTTCCTCCATGTTTCTCCTCCCTCAGAGATGTAATGCGTGGACAGCATGTGGACCCAGAGGAGGCTGTGGAGATCCACAAAGACATCCAGGCCAGACACTCCCTGGCTATTCACTGGGGAACCTTCGCTTTAGCTTACGAGGTGAGCATTAACAGTTCTGAATGGGTCATCGAATGGATCTGTTTTTATATGGCGTACAATGGCTTGCGCAAGTATTCACCCCCCCCTTGGCATTTTTCCTATTTTGTTGCCTTACAACCTGGAATTAAAATTGATTTTTTTTAGGGGTTTGTATCATTTGATTTACACAACATGCCTACCACTTTGAAGATGCAAAATATGTTTTATTGTGAAACAAACAAGAAATAAGACAAAAAAACTGAACTTGAGCGTGCATAACTATTCACCCCCCCAAAGTCAATACTTTGTAGAGCCACCTTTTGCAGCAATTACAGCTGCAAGTCTCTTGGGGTATGTCTCTATAAGCTTGGCACATCTAGCCACTGGGATTTTTGGCCTTCAAGGCAAAACTGCTCCAGCTCCTTCAAGTTGGATGGGTTCCGCTGGTGTACAGTAATCTTTAAGTCATCCCACAGATTCTCAATTGGATTGAGGTCTGGGCTTTGACTAGGCCATTCCAAGACATTTAAATGTTTCTCCTTAAACCACTTGAGTGTTGCTTTAGCAGTATGCTTAGGGTCATTGTCCTACTGGAAGGTGAACCTCCGTCCCAGTCTCAAATCTCTGGAAGACTGAAACAGGTTTCCCTCAAGAATTTCCATGTATTTAGCGCCATCCATCATTCCTTCAATTCTGACCAGTTTCCCAGTCCCTGCCGATGGAAAAACATCCCCACAGCATGATGCTGCCACCACCATGCTTCACTGTGGGGATGGTGTTCTCGGGGTGATGAGAGGTGTTGGGTTTGCGCCAGACATAGCGTTTTCCTTAATGGCCAAAAAGCTCTATTTTAGTCTCATCTGACCAGAGTACCTTCTTCCATATGTTTGGGGAGTCTCCCACATGCCTTTTGGCGAACACCAAACGTGTTTGCTTATTTTTTTTCTTTAAGCAATGGCTTTTTTCTGGCCACTCATCCGTAAAGCCCAGCTCTGTGGTAGAGCATGGCACTTGCAACGCCATAGTTGTGGGTTCGATTCCCACGGGAGGCAAGTATGAAAAATGTATGCACTCACTAACTGTAAGTCGCTCTGGATAAGAGCGTCTACTAAATTACTAAAAAATAAAAAATAAAAATATACGGTTTAAGGTGGTCCTATGGACAGATACTCCAATCTCCGCTGTGGTGCTTTGCAGCTCCTTCAAGGTTATCTTTGGTCTCTTTGTTGCCTCTCTGATTAATGCCCTCCTTGCCTGGTCCGTGAGTTTTGGTGGGCGGCCCTCTCTTGGACAGTTTGTTGTGGTGCCATATTCTTTCAATTTTTTAATAATGGATTTAATGGTGCTCCGTGGGATGTTCAAAGTTTTTGATATTTTTTTATAACCCAACCCTGACCTGTACTTCTCCACAACTTTGTCCCTGACCTGTTTGGAGAGCTCCTTGGTCTTCATGGTGCTGCTTGCATGGTGGTGCCCCTTGCTTAGTGGTGTTGCAGACTCTGGGGCCTTTCAGAACAGGTGTATATATACTGAGATCATGTGACACTTAGATTGCACACAGGTGGACTTTATTGAACTAATTATGTGACTTCTGAAGGTAATTGGTTGCACCAGATCTTATTTAGGGGCTTCATAGCAAAGGGGGTGAATACATATGCACGCACCACTTTTCCGTTATTTATTTAGTAATTTTTTTTTGAAACAAGTAATTTTTTGCATTTCACTTCACCAATTTGGAAAATGTTGTGTATGTCCATTACATGAAATCCAAATAAAAATCAAATTAAATTACAAGTTGTAGTGCAACAAAATTGGAAAAACGTCAAGGGGGATGAATATGTTTGCAAGGCACTGTACTGTAGGTACCTGCTGTAAAACATATTTTTGGTGTCAATTATCAGTTGTTAGCATCAATCCAAAACCTAAGGCATGTCACCTCACATCAGAGATGCATGGCCTATCCAGTGGGATTCTCTGAATCTAATGATCAGGAAGAATACATTTGCTCTGCCTCCCAGCTGAAATTGGAGACCGAAGGTCAGGAAAACTAGCCTTCCGTGGTAATAAATCAACCCTATCACAACACGTCAACAGCGGATCTGACCTCTGCATTCTAGACTGGACTCAGTTTAGAGAAACACATATTTGCCATTGTGTCCTTTTGTGTGATGAGAACAAACACACTGTCAGACACCCCTTTTAACCGTTCAGCCTAAAGACAAAGGTGGGATTGTTCAGCGTCCCACAATAAATGTGAAAACTCCATTATGTTGCTTGCTGCTGCATTCAGTTGACGTCGGCACGTTTTTGGAAATGCAGAGGAAGATGTTTTGTTGGTCGTAAAAGAGGAACCATCGATTAACTGTGATATCATTAAACTTTCCCCTGATGCTTTGGTCATGCCTCAGCAGATGGCTTTGCTGGTAAAACCGTTTTTAAGACGGACCGTTCTCTTAAATTCGTGCAGAAAGCAACACACAGGGACATACGAGTTTACTTGTTTATGGAGAATTATTGGACTTTATTTAGTTCAGACACCTCTATTCTGGGATGTTGAAACAAGTAGTTTGTTTGCCGACAGCAGTTGTCCTGTTGGCAGGCTTTGAAAGATAACCTTTTGTCTGTCTGACGTTTCTGCTGAGGGAGGCAGCAAGCAGCTCTAAAAGCCTCTGTAGTTTCACGTGCTGTCCTCTCCTAAACCCTGGAGTCTATGTACTGTCCACTCCTAAACCCTGGAGTCTATGTACTGGCCTCTCCTAAACCCTGGAGTTTATGTACTGGCCTCTCCTAAACCCTGGAGTTTATGTACTGGCCTCTCCTAAACCCTGGAGTCTATGTACTGGCCTCTCCTAAACCCTGGAGTCTATGTACTGTCCACTCCTAAACCCTGGAGTTTATGTACTGGCCTCTCCTAAACCCTGGAGTCTATGTACTGGCCTCTCCTAAACCCTGGAGTCTATGTACTGGCCTCTCCTAAACCCTGGAGTCTATGTACTGGCCTCTCCTAAACCCTGGAGTCTATGTACTGGCCTCTCCTAAACCCTGGAGTCTATGTACTGGCCTCTCCTAAACCCTGGAGTTTATGTACTGGCCTCTCCTAAACCCTGGAGTCTATGTACTGGCCTCTCCTAAACCCTGGAGTCTATGTACTGGCCTCTCCTAAACCCTGGAGTCTATGTACTGTCCACTCCTAAACCCTGGAGTTTATGTACTGTCCTCTCCTAAACCCTGGAGTCTATGTTCTGTCCTCTCCTAAACCCTGGAGTCTATGTACTGGCCTCTCCTAAACCCTGGAGTCTATGTACTGGCCTCTCCTAAACCCTGGAGTCTATGTTCTGTCCTCTCCTAAACCCTGGAGTCTATGTACTGGCCTCTCCTAAACCCTGGAGTCTATGTACTGGCCTCTCCTAAACCCTGGAGTCTATGTACTGGCCTCTCCTAAACCCTGGAGTCTATGTACTGGCCTCTCCTAAACCCTGGAGTCTATGTACTGGCCTCTCCTAAACCCTGGAGTCTATGTACTGGCCTCTCCTAAACCCTGGAGTCTATGTACTGTCCACTCCTAAACCCTGGAGTTTATGTACTGGCCTCTCCTAAACCCTGGAGTCTATGTACTGGCCTCTCCTAAACCCTGGAGTTTATGTACTGGCCTCTCCTAAACCCTGGAGTCTATGTACTGGCCTCTCCTAAACCCTGGAGTCTATGTACTGGCCTCTCCTAAACCCTGGAGTCTATGTACTGTCCACTCCTAAACCCTGGAGTTTATGTACTGTCCTCTCCTAAACCCTGGAGTCTATGTTCTGTCCTCTCCTAAACCCTGGAGTCTATGTACTGGCCTCTCCTAAACCCTGGAGTCTATGTACTGGCCTCTCCTAAACCCTGGAGTCTATGTACTGGCCTCTCCTAAACCCTGGAGTCTATGTACTGGCCTCTCCTAAACCCTGGAGTCTATGTACTGGCCTCTCCTAAACCTATCATTCTCTCTCTCTCACTGTCTCTCTCTCACCCATTTTCTCTCTCTCACCCTCTCTCTCACCGTCTCTCTCTCACAGTCTGTCTCTCAATTCAATTCTCTCTCACGTCTCTCTTTCTCTCTCTCTCTCACCGTCTCTCTCTCTCAATTCAATTCTCGCTCTCTCACCCTCTCTCTCTCACACACACACTTTCTCAGTCTCTCTCTCTCACCATCTCCCTCTCTCACCGTCTCTCTCACACACTTTCTCTCTCTGTCTCTCTCTGACTCTCCTTCATTGGAAGGAGAGAGAGCGAGAAACGCGAGGAAGCGACTGGCTTATATCATTCATGCCTCTTTCCTTTCACTTTATTTAATACTGGCTAACATCCATCTCTGTCTCTCTGTCTGTCTGTGTCAGTATTACTTAGAGCCTCCAGTGAGACTCAGGGAGGCCATGGAGAAGAATGGGTTGAACGTGGACCACTTCTTTGTCCTGAACCATGGGGAATCCAGAGTGCTGAACGCAGACCAGGAAGTCTTTGAATGATTGGACCAAAATGGGGCCTAAGCCCCTCCCACAAGCTGTAGAAGACTAAACGGCACTGTGGCTTTAAAGCATACAGCTGAATCAATGAATGAAGCTCTCATCGTCAACAGTCTAGTCGATGGCGGACTAGAGAGTTGAATGATGGCGACTATAAAACGGAACACCCTGTCATTTATCCAATGATTGTTTTTCTATGCCAAATGTCTGACGCCGGAACTATCAAGAAGAAACATTTCGGAATAATTTTTGGCTGATGATGTGTTATCGTATAGCTGCAATGTCATCAGTCGTGTCAAAGTGATTAATATGTATGTTATTTTACACAATGGACACACTACACGTCATTGTGCGCCGACGTGCAGAACTGCAACTGTATGCCTTCACAGTTTAGCACATTCACCAATCATATTTTGTAGAGTTTCTTTAACCACATGTAACCAAATCTTCTGGAGTCATCAAATGCTGGACAGTTCATGTGCACTATACTCTGTGTAATTTATGTACTTGGACGTTGCAATAATGTTTAGGAGGTCTGAAAACACGTTGTTGTATGTGTGGTTTTCACCCTCATCCATGTTACAGCTGTCATTAAAACTCTGCTCTCTGATGTACACAGACTTGTCTTGTGAGGTGTACACTCTTAGGTCATTAGTTAGGGCCAGAGTAATTCCTGACCTGAATACTTGGTTCTGCAATACTGACCACTTTAGATTTAAGCTATTTTTATTTATTTTTTTACCTTGTCCACAATAGGTCATGAGTTCAGTACTTGTCTTTTGTACAACTCTCAACGTCAAACATACGAAGAGGTGTGAATGGCCTGTGGCCCTGGTGTAAGGATCTCACCCCTGAATCACAGGGTTGTTGGTTCAAACCAAGACAGAGCCCATGAGTGTTTATTTGGCTGATAGTTGAAAGATGGTCAGAACTCATGGGGGGTGAATACTTGGGGTCACTCCTGTGAACAGCAGTGGTTCTAGAGAGAATCGCCTGCCAAAAGTGGTGGTCTTTTATTTAAAAACAGTCAGGTTTTTTTTCATCAGTTTTCTTCCGTAAACACTGCAGGTTACAGTTCAGGAACCCCAGGATTGAACCACCCCCTTCCAGCCAACACACCACTGGCCTGTAATGATGTTGGTGTGGCAGCCACTCCTCCTAGTGGCCCTGACTCACTCTGCAGCGGAGTTCATGGCCACAACACATCCTGATCCAGAGCTGGGTTTGAACCTGCAACCCTTTACACCAGAGCCACAGACTCCTTCACGCTTACTGCTCTTCTCTTTTTGACATTGAGAGTTGCAGAAATCCACACTGAAGTGTAAGAGTTGAGGTTTGAACCCACAACATCTGTGGTACGAGGCAGGAGTTTAACCCCAGAGCCCCAGACGAACACTTTTGACTGCTTCTCGTTGTACATTTGACATTGAGAGATGCAGAGTTGTATGCAAAAGCACAAGAGCTAAGATTTAAACGTTCAACCTCTGGGTTGCATGGCAATGGTTTAACCCCAGAGCCACATAGTCCACAGTGCCTGCATAGCCCCAAGTTGGCGCTCTGGACGAATAATGTACCTCAAGTGAAATGTTTGTGTTCAAGGCTTATATAAAGTTATTTTAACTGATTATACAACGTGGGGCCAGTTTTGGAGTCTGTAACCCACTGGCCAAGGGTTTTATGTCTAACTAACACTACAGTCACTACATGTATATCCGTGTGTGTGTGTTTTGCCTGGCAACAGGTCAATCATTTACAGTGTCATTTCAGACCCTGGCATCGGGCAGAGCAGGAATAGCAGGTGAGCTTATCTAGATGACATGTCATCATCATCCTATCCCGGAAGTTCCAGAATGGAGCAGGAACATTGAAACAGGGACACAGTGTTCTAGATTCTCCCACTGACAACAGAAAGGTCATCGTAACCACAGGTGGAATTTATTTTCGGGGGGAACCGTTAAAGAAATAGGTGGTTTAAATTGTTGGCTATACTTATGCAAGTATTGGATTTACACCTCTGCTTTGTGATGCCTTCCAAACCTCTAGAATAGATAGAGAATCCAAAGAACAAAGGAGCTGTAGGAAATGCAATTTATTAGCAATTTTTTAATAACATAATTCCTCAGATAAAAATGCAATGTTACAGGAATATACATTAGAGATTAATTTAAAACTTGCTTTCAAGGACCGTACAGTCTAAATATATTTTTCATTTTTTATTTACTGGTAGCGTGCGTTATAAGCAAGACGGACTCTGTCACCAAAGACAGACTGACATTAACAGATACAAACTGTACATCACTTATATACAAAGCAACTTTTTATTTTTATTTTTCTGTTTTTTTGAAAATAGAAGTAGAAAAAGTGATTGAATATTCAGATTTTTATTTATTTATATCCCTTTAAAAATTTGTTTAAACGAAAGAATGAAACAAGAAATGGAAAAGAAAGTAATAGAATCGTTTTTCTTTATAGAAAGTAAGAAGAGAGGGAATGGGTGTAAAAGTCTGTTGTGAGACCATGCAGACCTGTCACTCAAAGGACAAAAGGGGGGACAGAAAAAGGGGTTCAGATTTGGCCAAGTCCACTCAACAACTCCCCAAAAACTAGTCCAACCCCTCAGTGACTGTCTCTGAGCATGAGGAAATTGACACAAAACAAGATGGCTGCCACCAAAGCTACCATAATGCACAATACACATTCTAGTTCATTTTAATGACCATAAATAGTGCTGTTTTTCTTAAAATACTACATTTAACAGTAGTGCCACTACTAATATCACAAAAAATTACTTTTGTTGTTTTTTTGTGAATGGCTCTTTCACAGCTAAACGCAATAAGGACAGACGACTTTGCCAAAAAGTGGTCTATCCTTCCAACAGTCAGTCTGCTGATTCTGTGCATGATTGACTACATCATGATTTAGGGTATTACTGAAGTATTTAATTGTATCACAGACTTGTTTAAACCTGATGGGTACAACATTCTACTACTGCCTTAACAACGTTAGAGACGCGGACCAATAAAACAACGTCTTTAACTCGACGTTACCCAACCCCCCAACTATTTGTGAATCTCTGATAGCAACGTACTGCCACACAAACCCCTCTTCATCACCAATAGTCAACTCCTCATCCTCTGTGTTCTGTTATCCATACTAGGTAAACAATCTCTCTCCCACGTGGCTTTAGGAAGGTCAAATCAAACCAGAAAACACAACTTCTGCTGGAAAAGAACAACAACAGTTAAACCTCAATAAAGTGATCATATAATATGTTTGTCTGAATATTTTATATAAAAAAATACTGTGTTTGCTCCATGTGGAATCTTGGAACCGTACTGTGGAGTGTTGCAGTATTTATCTTAACCTATCTGGAAGAAACAGAAGGAGAGAAACATTCACCATTCAACCAACTGACACTTACTAACTGGACAGTGAAGCCTCTTGAAAATGAGTCATAGTCTGCTTCTCAAATGGCACCCTATTCCCTACATAGTGCACTACTTTTGCCCAGTGGTCTAAAAAGTAGTGCACTACAAAGGGAATAGGGTACCATTTGAGACGATCGTCACATTCATGCCATCTTTTAAATCGAGGCATAACTTCTTAGCTCTTTCCTCTGAACGCCTCTGTGTACATTTCTTAGAAAAAAATGGGTTCCGTAAGGGTTCTTCGGCTGTCCCCATAGGAGAACCCTTTTTTTTGGTTCCATTTAGAACCCTCCATAGAAAGGGTTCTACCTGCAACCAAAAAGGGTTCTTCAAAGGATTCTCCTATGGAGACAGCCGAAGAACCCTTTAAGGTTCTAGATAGTGTATGTGAGATCAGTCAATGTCAAACTATACAGTGGTTTATGTGCAAAATAGTGATCTCCTCTAGAAATGTTGTCTCCAGCACATCTGAATAATATTGATGATTATAATAATGAGTATTAATAAACTAACAGTCTTTTAAGAAGAGGACTTAAAAAAAAAAAAGGTGCTCCTGATTTTGCTACTCTAGGGGTGTTTGTTGACGTCAAACTTATGGTTGTGGGTTAGATCTGAGGTCGTAGTCAAAGTGAATGGAGTGTGGCCGGGCGCCCGGGCTCACCTTCTCAATTCGGTTCAGGTCGGCGTTAAGTCATGTCTCTCAAGGTTCATATGGAGGTTATAACCTATGCAGCTCAAAGTGGATGCTGTCAGTCAAAGGTCAAAACTGGAAGTCAAAGGTGAGAGGTCAAAATAGCATGCTTCCATTCTACTAGCGCATGCACTTTCACATGTCCCTGTCTTATAGCCATGCCAAATGGATGGATGGATGGATGGATGGATGGATGGATGGATGGATGGATGGATGCGCAAGCTGCAAATGACAGACTCAATATGTTTCTAATAAAGGCTTGGCTTGCTAGCATGATGTGGGATTGGGAAACATTACAGCTTTAAATAGTGGGGAAGCGTTTAGTTCAAAACGTAAATCCTCAACAAGACAGTTAGTTGCCTCTGATAACAACGCCCATACATTGTGAGTTGTCTCAGCAGTATGGGGCCTTTCTATACTGTAGCTACCAGTATCATTCTAAAGGTTTCAATTCAGTCTATAACTTGTAACTCCAGTTACCTCCCTAAAAAATATGGTATCCACAATATAATTAATTCATGAATATAGATATATGTTTTATTTAGGATATATAAAATAGAAAACATTGTATACGTTTTTTTAATTCATAAACAGTTTTGTTTTTTTCTTTTCCCATTACATAATGCATAATGGTTGTACAACAAAACTGAAAAAGTGATATTCTTTCATTTTTCAAAAAGGAAAGTAATGACGATGTTGTTTAATTAGTAAACGCTAACTAGATCTTGATTTTACCTAGAAAAGGAAAGTAATGACGATGTTGTTTAATTAGTAAACGCTAACTAGATCTTGATTTTACCTAGAAAAGGAAAATAAAGTCTATATTTAAAATAGTTCTTAAAATATTATATGTCTAGATCAAAAAGATCAACAACAATCCATTTACAAGAAAATATAACATCCATCTGTAATACTATGGTATAGATCCACATCTTAATAAAGTACATCTGTGAATACTGTGACAAATACAGATGTTATTATTAACATCACAACAAGAGGATCAGCCATTTTAACCAAGCCTGTTGAGACAGATGAGCTCTCTAGTGCATCTCTAGGGTCGTCCCTCAGTCGAGGATATGCGAGAAACTGACCTGGACAGCGGTCCGTGGTGAACTATCAATCTCTTTGGCCAGTGCCACCCTAATACTATCCCCCAGCTAGCAGCCATGTAGCGGCCCACTGGCGGGCCCACATCCGGTATAGTTAGCGGTCCACAGCTGGCAAACCACTTGTCAGTGTCCGATCATATTCTTCGGAAAGTCCTTAACACTTTTCCTGCAGATTCTAGTTCTAAGAAAGAACAAAATGAGCTACATATTGATGATCTTTCAACGTCACTGAGGGAAACAGGGAGAAACATTTTTGGCAAATTTGATTTTTTATTTGGTAAAATGCCTATGAATGACGTTGTATGTATAGCTAGCTATCTGTTAATATAAGCCTATATAACTAGTCAAGGAGAGGTGGTCTTGCTAATGCTACAAATTGCACCTCGTCCAGCTTGATCATTCATTGATAAATAGAAGCCTCAACTTTCATATAATCACCTATCGTTCTATGAGTAGCATGACCTTTTCTGTCAACAACTTACCCAGCATGCCACAGCCACAACGCTACAGAGACAACAGCGAAGACATCTCAGCCGGCCTGACAAGACATCCATGGCTTTCGACGTTGCACTGTAATCCGAGACGCGTACCGACGCCACACAACACTGCAGCACAGAGTTTTTAGCACATAGCACCCTGAATGAATATGGGGAAATTCGCAGGACACGATCCAAAAGAGGACAACGTAGCTAAATGTTTACAGGGGACACTAAACAAAAACACACTCGACGACAGCACTGACTGAAGCAAGGGGGTGCAAGTACAGCAACACGATGGCTTTGGAAGAGATACTGTAGGTATATTATGTACATGGGCCTAACCTCAGTCCTTTATATGGAAATTATTAAATATGGTTACGTCTCAAATGGCGTCCTATTCCCTATATAGCACACTACTTTTGACCAGGGCCTATAGCCCAAGCCTCCTTGAGAAAGCCCTTAGATGCTAGAATACAATCCATCGTCTCACCATTGTCCCTTTATCAATAAAAGTCCCCCAAAAAATGACATGACATTGTTGTTGAGCTATACGTACCATACCCTTGGTTCAATCAAAATACAAAATGGGTCAAAGTGGGCTAAGGCGGACGTACAGTTCAACAACAATGCCATATAGTTCTGTTGCAACACTCCCTGTACATTTCACTTAATACATTCTCAAATATGCATCTTTCCTTTATACCCTGATATTCAGAGGAGTAATATATTGTATTTATAAATGAATGCTATGATAATATATAGTTTATAAAAAAAATATACAGTCGTGGACCAGTGAAATGACATGTGTCAATCCAACATGGCCAGTGCTATGCCTTTGGACAAGTCCATGCAAATGATACAATAATACTTTGATGTTTCCCTCCTGTTAATAAACTCCCCTAAAAAAAAAAAAAAAGAATGTTATACCTTCAATAAATACATATCCTTATTAGTCAGATGGATTGTCAATGTGATAAAATTACATTTGTCTCCTAGGTCTATCCTGTGGGGAATGCTCTCTCAAAGAGACCACATCTAAAACTATTTCACATCATGCATGTCCAAAGTCCCTGGGTTCCACGGTGACTTGACAATAACGCATTGATAATGTCAGACAGGCAGCAGGTCTCATATTCAGCAACTCTTTTCCTATCTCTTATCCTCTACGGGATCAAAGTCCCTTTTTACCGTCATCATCAAATAAGGGATGAACGCAATCGCCTTGTGCCAAAAATGTCCTCTGAAATGAGGTTGGGGTCAGAGTTTAGGGCTGGGGGTTAGAGGGTAGTTCCTATTTGGTATAGTCATCAAAACCTTCCTTTCAACATACATACAGTAAGCTTAATCTGTGACATTAGATGGTTGCTCAGTCATCAAAAGAACAAGAAATAAAGTCATTAAGAAAGAGTGACATGCTTCAGATAAAGTACAGCCACTTTTCACCACTTGGATAAACACAAGATATGCAAAATCAGTTTTAAACAAAGCATGTCCTCTCCTGTCGGTCTGTCCAACACAGTAGCTGCAATATGTATCGACCCTAAGTTTGATATGTACAAAACAAATATATAGAAATAGCAACCCTTTTCTTTGTAGTTAATAATACGGAACTTTGCCTTTTAAAAATCAACACATTTCAAAACTTGGCACACTGAAATGCTAAACTGAAATCTCATGCAATAATGTACACCTAGTAGTTTTTCAATTCATGAACGTTTATGACAACTAATAAAAAGAGAAATCAAGAATCAAATACATCTTATCATATACTGAAATGCACCTGATTTCAAGTATAACAGGTTTCTTCCTCAATTTAAAATAAACGCTCTAACCCAACAAAACAAAAACATAAATATATTATATCTATGATACACTTTTTTCTCTTTATCACTTCTTTTGTACAACTGTATTTTTAATTTTTTTTATATAATTAATAATATGGATCTTCTTGTTTACGGTCAAAGTTATTGCATTGTTTTTGCATATCTTGTGGAATGCAAGCACGCACCCACTCACTCCTTACTATACCAACAACACTCTGTTATCGTTTAACAAACAACATAGACTCCATCGCTGATATACCAACTCCTCACAGGGGATTGCACCAGCCTCTGGCATTCTCTCACAAACTCACAGCCACAAACCAACGGGTCTCAGGCCTCCCAATTCAAAGTCCTATGAAGTACCCTTGAAGTACTCTTGAAGTGCTGTATGTATATGAACATATGTACGGCACAGCTTTTTTTGGGGGGAATGTATAGAAACAAAAGGAATCTATACTGTAGAAATAGGATGGTGGGTGGGTGGGTGAAAGTCTCTACTTAAAGTTCACAAGCTTTGCATTATTTTGGCGTGGGCTGTCATCGTTTCAAGTCAACATTCATCAGGCTTTATGGCAAGTGTGAGCTTTCAGAGAGGAGCTTAGTTACCCTGCAGCTAGCTGTACCACATGGGGCCTTTAACAGGATGGTTAAGTCCTCTCACATTCCAACTAAGGAACGTTTTAAGAGCCAAAACAGAACCTCAGAAAGACACTAAAATGGGATTTAAATGGAAAGTTAGAGTGTTAAAGGCCCATCAAAAGGACTATGGTAGATTTGGATAGTACTGCAACTGACAACATCTCTGGGATATGTAGGGAATGGGAATGACTGTCATCAACATGCTTTACTACAATCTGTACTGCAAGACTGACAGCCCAAATACCTCCTCAACCTTGATGTTCAAACCCATGATAAAGAAAATTGGATTTTGGACGGCGGAAAAGCATTGAAAATATATCCTTTATGAACGTTTCAAGCTTCACACGTGTGCACTGTACAGACGACGCAGTGACATCCTAGACAGTCCTTACTGTACCACAGAGTATCATACTGTATCATCAGGATAGATTGATCACACAACACTATCATTGACATCGATACGTTGAATACTTTTGAACATCATATTTGCATAATTCGGTTGGTAAAAATACATCTGTCACTCCGAGGCTGTTTTAAATGTGTGCATGCATACGGTCAGTCGCCACCACGAAGCAGAGACACCGAACAGAGACCTATAATAACATAATCATAATAATCATGTATGTATCCCTGTGAACTACAAAATAAAGTCTTTACTGAAGAAGGCTACTATGCCAATGTCCCTGTTATTATGTGGTATTCCTTCTTTACGCACCGAACATTATCTTTGTCTCTTTGTCTTCGAGTCCCGTCTGGCTGCAGCCTGTGAGTTAGGGTCATTTATTCCGTCTATCGGCAATGATGTAATTGACACGAGTGTGGAGCTACTTCATGTGCATCTTAATAGGGCTAGCAGGACACCCAAATGGTTTGAACGTTGTGAATTTGTTCGGGAAGGCCCATAGAGTTGGATAGAGGGCGCACTTGGGCCGTTTTTAACATAGAGATGAGCTCTCTAGTACATCTCTATGGGAGTGCCTAACAAGGTGATATAACCGTCGTGATGTAGTAACCATCATGTCACAGCTCAGGTGTCGAAGGTCACAGAGCCCCTGTCTTATCCTGTGTCTGATTGGCCTATCCTGTTCTGTTCTTTGATTGGTCTATCCTGTCCTGCTCTCTGATTGGGCTATCCTGTCCTGTCCTCTGATTGGCTCCTTGATGAGATCTGATCAAAACCTCAGTAGTTCAATATTCAGAACAACAAACAACCATAAAATAATGAAAGCAGCAATAGGAGGAACGACACTAAGCTTTGGAAGCATGCCTGTCAAATGGTTTTCCGTTCAGGTGGCAGGGCGATAGATCAAAGGGAAACATGACACCATACTTAGTTAATGCTACCTTCATTTAACCGTTTAGGCATAATGTTGCTTTTTTAGAAACAGCAATACATATTTCACCTCCAAATACAGCTTTTACCTCAGGGACAAAATCAATAAATAAATAAATACAATCTGTTTAAAAGATGCATACTGATAGGTACTCACCCTACTATGTGCTGCGCTGCACCCACACACACACACACATAGGTTTCAATACTTCTTAACTTCTTAAAATCTCCTAAAAAAATAAATCAAGCAAAATACACAGTTAGGGCCAGCATCCCGATTTGTGCAAAAAATAAGGATAAATAACATAATGAAAAAGAACAAAATAAGAAATCAAGTCTGGCCAGTTTTGCACAATACATGAAGTGGATCGGATTCTGATCTGTGTGCTGCGGTGATTCTAGTTACTTGGCACCGACACCTAGCCACAGAGAAGCAAGGCCATAGCTTACATCAGCCTCACACAGTTTTTTCTCCTCCTTTCTACTCATCCCCCCCAAAAAACATCATACAGCGACGATGGCAGGACGAACGGACCACTGAGGAGTTTCAAACTATAACCGATAAACGACTACAACCAAAACAATGCAGATTTAATGACTGAACTGAGAGAGAGAGAACGGAGGACGGGAGGTTGAGGTAACCATGGCAGCTAGGTGGCGCTGTCCCTGTTTAGGACCAGACGTTAGTCAACACTTCCTGTTTCCTGTTTGGAACAGGAAGTGGCTGCATGTGATGAGGAAGTGGCGGCATTATGACAGAGAGGGAGGTGAGTGAGTGGTGGAGGGAGGAAAGAGGGATGGAGGAGAGGAGGAGGGCGTAGGGTGTTGGTGGACAGCATGACAGCTGAGCATGACACAGATAAACAGATCCTGGAGGTCAGTGTCTCTCTGTGTTGCTCCCTGTTGTTGGCTCCTCCTTACAGATAAACAGATCCTGGAGGTCAGTGTCTCTCTGTGTTGCTCCCTGTTGTTGGCTCCTCCTTACAGATAAACAGATCCTGGAGGTCAGTGTCTCTCTGTGTTGCTCCCTGTTGTTGGCTCCTCCTTACAGATAAACAGATCCTGGATGTCAGTGTCTCTCTGTGTTGCTCCCTGTTTTGGCTCCTCCTTACAGATAAACAGATCCTGGATGTCAGTGTCTCTCTGTGTCACTTCCTGTCATTGGCTCCTCCTTACAGATCCTGGATGTCAGTGTCTCTCTGTGTCGCTCCCTGTCATTGGCTCCTCTGTACAGTCCAGTGTCTATGTTTAATGTCCATATAGAAATCCTGGGTGAGGGTCCGTCCCTTAAACACGTCTCCCTTGCTGGCAGATCCCTGTGTTGTTGGCCAGCAGAGTCCAGCGGCCTTACAGTAGGTGGCCCATCTCTGAAGAATAAAAGGGGGAAATGGTTTTCCTCTGCTGCTCCTCCTGAGAAGGTCGTCTGATGCCCCTGACCTTTCAACCTAAACCTCTGACCCCTCAAGAGACTGACCTCAGCACGACCTCTAACCTCTAACTCCGCAGGGGCGGAATTTATTGTCCCAGAATGCATCTGCCTGGTGGCCACAGCGACGAAAACGACGCACTTGAAGAACGAAGGGAAGGCAGGAAAAAACCCATGGAATCCAAACATTCAGTTCTTCCTCCTCTATTCTCCTGACTGCTGTCCTTTCCCTTTAGGCTTCCCTCCTCTTCCTCCTCTATTCTCCTGACTGCTGTCCTTTTCCTTTAGGCTTCCCTCCTCCTCCTCCTCCTCCTCCACCATTCGTTCAAGGACGTGACTGTGAGGCACTTTTGAAACACCCAGAGACACCAACACACCTACACTGACACAGTCTCTCTCACACACAAACACACACAAACACACACACACACACACACACACACACACACACACACACACACACACACACACACACACACACACACACACAGACACGAAAACCCAAATCAAACCCATCAAATAAAATAGCTTCCATAAAACTAAATAAATATGTTTAGAACTAATGGTCCGTGCCGTGGGCCGCCAATGTCAGGTCTCAACCGGCAGACAGAGAGAGAGAGAGAGATAGAGGGGGGGTCCAGACCGAGGCCCCCTGTTGCTGCTGTGTGTGTGAGGGGCCAACCCTACAAACTGGTCACACACTCCATGTCCTCGTCCTCCAACAGGTCGCTGTTCCTCTGCCTCACCTCCACCACCACCTCCACATCCCCAGTGTGCTCTTCCTCCTCTCCCACCACCTCCAACCCCTCCTCATCCTCCGGATCCCCGTGCTGCCCTAGGTGAGTGGCCCCTAGTAGCTCCTCCATCTCCCCAGGGGCCGTGGCCCCCAGAACGGCCCCAGGCCCCTCGCTGAGGCTGAGGCCTGGCTCCTGGGAAGCGGCGTGGTCCCTGTTGCAGTGCATGTAGGGTAAAAGGTTGCCGTTGGGACTGGGCTGGCTGTTGCCGTTGAGGATGTTGTCGGCTGCGTTCTCCATCTCCTCGATGGTCATGTCGCACGCGTCCGCCAGCTCCTGCTTGGTCACCTCGATGAAGGACGGGTCCTGAGCGAAATGGCCCAGGCCCTCTGATATCAACACCTGAATAGAGAGAGAGAGAGAGTTAAATAAGGAGATTGAGTTTGAGCTGAAGATCTAGAGGAGATGTAGGGGGAGATGCTGTGTGCGGATTTGAAGTTCTACTAATTTGGTGGTTTTCAGCCCAGATCCTCCGCCCAGAGAATATATCATGTTCAGAGAGAGAGAGAGATAAATGGAGAGGAGAGATGAAACATTCAACATTCACTCACTGCTTCCACCAGGCTGCCGGCGCTACCGTGGGACGACGACGAAGCGTCCTTGTGCACCATGCTAGGCACAGTGAGGGAGACGGGCCGCGGCCGCCGCTGGCTAGCCGCACCCACCCCAGGGCTGATACCGGGACTGTTCCCGTTGCTGTCGCTGTACCACGGCTCACAGTTGACCGAGGGCAGGCTGGAGTTGAGCTCGTAGGAGCCGGTGCCAGGGCCCGTGCCCTGGAGGCGGAGGGAGGGCACACGCTGGTAGGAGGCGTGGCTATGGCGACCCCGGCCTGTGGGACTGGTAGGAGGCGTAGAGCAGAGCTGCGTGAAGAGGGTCGGGGAGTGGCTCCGTCGAAGCAGGGGGCTCAGGCCTGCTACTGCTAGGGCCTGGGAGGGTGGGAAGTGTGTGGTGTGGGAAGGATTTATGTTTATAAATGCGTATATGAAAAATAAACGTGATTGTGTGTGTGTGTGCGTGTGTGTGTGTATGATACATGAGTGTTTATGTGTGTGTGGGGAAGGGTGTGTGTGTGTGTATATATGAATAAAGAGGAGAGATAATTAGGCACATCAAATCATGATATACTGTATAGTGGGTGCATATGTGTAAAACTGATCTAGTTGTAAAATGACCAGGTGTGTAAAACGGATCCAGGTGTAGAATGACCAGGTGTGTAAAACTGATACAGGTGTAGAATGACCAGGTGTGTAAAACTGATACAGGTGTAGAATGACCAGGTGTGTAAAACTGATCTAGGTGTAAAATAATCAGGTGTAAAACTGATCTAGTTGTAAAATGATCAGGTGTGTAAAACTGATCTAGGTGTAGAATGACCAGGTGTGTAAAACTGATCTAGGTGTAGAATGACCAGGTGTGTAAAACTGATCTAGGTGTAGAATGACCAGGTGTGTAAAACTGATCTAGGTGTAGAATGACCAGGTGTGTAAAACTGATCTAGGTGTAGAATTACCAGGTGTGTAAAACTGATCTAGGTGTAGAATGACCAGGTGTGTAAAACTGATCTAGGTGTAGAATGACCAGGTGTGTAAAACTGATCTAGGTGTAGAATGACCAGGTGTGTAAAACTGATCTAGGTGTAGAATTACCAGGTGTGAAAACGGATCTAGGTGTAGAATTACCAGGTGTGAAAACGGATCTAGGTGTAGAATGACCAGGTGTGTAAAACTGATCTAGGTGTAGGATGACCAGGTGTGTAAAACTGATCTAGGTGTAGGATGACCAGGTGTGTAAAACCATCCCTACTCACCTGATGGTGTACCAGGTGTAGCGGTAGTGCCGTCTTCTGGGAGACGTCTGCTCTCGTCTGTCTCCTCAGACACTCCAGATGGAAGGACGACCGTCGACCTGAACCAAGGGGAGGGAAGGAGTGAGAGACTGCATGCACATAGAATATAAATTAACCAGAGATATTACCCAATTAACAATTAACCAGAAGGGATTAACCAATTACCAATTAACCAGAGGGAATCACCAATTAACAACTAACAGTAACCGAAAGGTCGCTGGTTCTAATCCCCGAGCCGACTAGGTGAAAAATCTGTCGATGTGCCCTTGAGCAAGGCACTTAACCCTACTTGCTCCTGTAAGTCGCTCTGGATAAGAGCGTCTGCTAAATGACCAAAAATAAATAAATAAATTTAAAAAATAAAATAAACCAGAGGGATTAACCAATTAACAATTAACCAGAGAGATTCACCAATTAACAATTAACCAGAGGGATTAACCAATTAACAATTAACCAGCGACAGAGAGGCTGCATGCACATAGAATAACAATTACTAGAATGGACTTTCCCATTTCAAGTCAACAGACTGTGGTGGGTGGAGCGGGTGGTGTGGGAGGGGGGTTGAGTGGGGAGTTAAGTAGAGAAGGGGTTAGGGGTATCTGAGTAAGGAGTATTTCGTTTGAGTGAAGAGTTGGAGGTTAGTGGGGGTTGGAGGGAGGTGTAAGGGCTGTTGGTGTTGGTATTCAAATCTTACCCAGTGCTTTAGGCAGGCAGGTCTAACTCCAGGAATTAGGTATGGGATAGGGGTGTTTGGTTTGGGTGAGGAGTTGGAGGTTAGTGGGGTTGGAGGGAGGTCTAAGGGCTAGTGTAGTAGTGTGGTCTTAGACAGGCAGGTCTTACCCAGAGCTGTGGGACAGAGGAAGGCTCGTCTGGGAGAGTGCCAGGGTCTCCTCTCCTCCCCATCCTCTCCTTCCTCCATAGGAGTCAGCTGCTTGCTCTCCTCATCCTGGTACACCAGCCTGGAAACACACACACACGTTAATGTGGGGCATACAGAGATCATGAAAGGCATATCTTTGAGTGGTGAAAGAGAAAAAGATCAAGAGCGAGAGAAGCAGAGAAGAAGAGAGGGGAGGATAGAAGAGAGAGAGGTGGAGAGAAGCAGAGAAGAAGAGAGGGGAGGATAGAAGAGAGAGAGGTGGAGAGAAGCAGAGAAGAAGAGAGGGGAGGATAGAAGAGAGAGAGGTGGAGAGAAGCAGAGAAGAAGAGAGGGGAGGATAGAAGAGAGAGAGGTGGAGAGAAGCAGAGAAGAAGAGAGGGGAGGATAGAAGAGAGAGAGGTGGAGAGAAGCAGAGAAGAAGAGAGGGGAGGATAGAAGAGAGAGGTGGAGAGAAGCAGAGAAGAAGAGAGGGGAGGACAGAAGAGAGAGGTGGAGAGAAGCAGAGAAGAAGAGAGGGGAGGATAGAAGAGAGAGGTGGAGAGAAGCAGAGAAGAAGAGAGGGGAGGATAGAAGAGAGAGAGGTGGAGAGCAGAGAAGAAGAGAGGGGAGGATAAAAGAGAGAGAGGTGGAAAGAAGCAGAGAAGAAGAGAGGGGAGGATAGAAGAGAGAGAGGTGGAGAGAAGCAGAGAAGAAGAGAGGGGAGGATAGAAGAGAGAGGTGGAGAGAAGCAGAGAAGAAGAGAGGGGAGGATAGAAGAGAGAGAGGTGGAGAGCAGAGAAGAAGAGAGGGGAGGATAGAAGAGAGAGAGGTGGAGAGAAGAAGAGAAGAAGAGAGGGGAGGATAGAAGAGAGAGAGGCTGAGAGAAGCAGAGAAGAAGAGAGGGGAGGATAGAAGAGAGAGAGGTGGAGAGAAGCAGAGAAGAAGAGGGGGGAGGATAGAAGAGAGAGGGGTGGAGAGAAGCAGAGAAGAAGAGAGGGGAGGATATAAGAGAGAGGGGTGGAGAGAAGCAGAGAAGAAGAGAGGGGAGGATAGAAGAGAGAGAGGTGGAGAGAAGCAGAGAAGAAGAGAGGGGAGGAGAGAAGAGAGAGAGGTGGAGAGAAGCAGAGAAGAAGAGAGGGGAGGATAGAAGAGAGAGAGGTGGAGAGAAGCAGAGAAGAAGAGAGGGGAGGATAGAAGAGAGAGAGGTGGAGAGAAGCAGAGAAGAAGAGAGGGGAGGATAGAAGAGAGAGAGGTGGAGAGAAGCAGAGAAGAAGAGAGGGGAGGATAGAAGAGAGAGAGGTGGAGAGAAGCAGAGAAGAAGAGAGGGGAGGATAGAAGAGAGAGAGGTGGAGAGTAGCAGTACATGTCTGAGGTGAGAATGTTCTGGTCGCTGCGGTGGTATTCTCTCTCGTCGGCGTAACTCTCGTCGTATGTCTCGTCCGTCGACGCCTCCTCTCGCCTGATGATCGGCAGACGGCTGTCAGTGGAGTCCGAGCTGCGGAGGATAAAAACCAACAAAACACCTCACTAACCAGCTCAGAATAAAGGATAGATAGAAAGGAGGATTATCCCCAACAGCAGGAGGGAGAGAGGGGAGGAGGCGCGGTGGTTAGAAGCAAGATGGCGGCGAGAAGCGTTACCTTTAAAGCAGAATGAATAGAGAACCAACACAGGGCTGAGATAGTGACAGTGGTCCAGCGATGTACTGTAATATCCTCTACAGAGCTGAATGAAAGCTTTAGGAGGATCCAACCAGGTTGAATCACTAGGCTGTGTTGAGGAGGAAGTAAGGCCACTCACAGGAGGCTGCTGAGGGGAGAACGGCTCATTATGATGTCCGGAACGGCGCAAATGGAATGGCATTAAACACCTGGAAACAATGTGTTTGATGTATTTCATACCATTCCACCGATTCCGCTCCAGTCGTTAACATGAGCCCGTTCTCCCCAATGAAAGTGCCACCAACCTCCTGTCATGTCACTCCTGTCATGGTGGATCCAACCAGAGCTACATGAGCTAAAGACACTGTAGGTGATACATATCCACATCCCTATCCTGTATAATATACATCTCCTCTGCCTCCTCTGGTAGAAAATCATACCTATGATCCACATGATCTTTAAAGATCCTACGAAGATCACACCAGAAAACAGGTGAAATGATTTACAGAAGTCCAGACACTAAGTATCTTTAGCTCACTGCAGCAAAGATCCAGCCATGGACTGTATGAACAACAGGGTCGGCAGAACCCGTCCATACTGATGCCTCCTCAGCATTACAACTCTCTCTCTCTCTCTCCTCCTGAGAGAGCAACATACCGCATGAGGGCGTCATAGAAACAGATCCTGTGCTCAGAGTCAGTCAGTGTGGAGAGAAAGAGGGAGACAGACAGACAGACAGACAGACACACAGAAGAAGTTACCATTGACTACCAATCAGAATTGGCCACAGACCCACAGGTGGCCTAGAGAGGTCACTGATAAAAGACAGATCAGAGAATAACTCCAACATACTAACTAACCTATACTAACTATATAAACATATACTAACCGAACCAAGAGAAACCAGAGAGACACCCACCTCTTGGGAGGGAAGCACCATGCAGACCTCGGCAGTAGTATTGGGGTTAGCGGGGGTCTGCTCTGCCCATCCACAGTACTGATGCTGGGGCTAGGGAAGCGGCTGACCCCCCCTGGACCACCAACCCCAACTACCACACCAGGGACCGCAGTGTTGTTGGCATTGTTGATGTTAGCATTGGAGCCCGAGGAGGAGTAGGAGCTCGGGGTGAAGGTGGTGGAGTCCATCAACCTCTCGTGGGACGGGGACTCGCCCTCGCCGGGGCTGCCCGTCTTGCTGATGTGGAGCGGGCGCTGCGTGGTGAAGGATTGTGGGAAGGTGTTGCGCCCGCTGTCGCGCCCATCGTTGTAGTAGCTGACGTGGTTACCGAACAACCCACCCGCTCGCTGCAGGGGGTGGAGAGAGAGGGGGAGGAGAGAGAGGGGGAGGAGAGAGAGGGGGAGGAGAGAGAGGGATGAGTATTGTGTAGCGTTACTGTTCATCCATCTATAAGCACACAGATTTCATGCTATTCTGCTATTATGACTAAATATATTCACTCTAAATCTATTCACTCTATGTCGTATGGACAATGCAAAGCATAGGCCTGGTTTATGACTGTGGTAATGGTGAACAGCAATGTCTCCCTCTATTGGGGCGAGATAGTGTTTAGGTGTCAAAGTGGATGGCCTGGTTTATGACTGGAGTAATGGTGAACAGCAATGTCTCCCTCTATTGGGGTGAGATAGTGTTTAGATGTCAAAGTGGATGAGAAGTCCATGTAGTGGGTTCTGAAGTGTAGTGGGTTCTGAAGTGTAGTGGGTACTGAAGTGTAGTGGGTACTGAAGTGTAGTGGGTGCCGAAGTGTTGTAGATACCGAAGTGTAGTCAGTACTGAAGTGTAGTGGGTACTGAAGTGTAGTAGCCGAAGTGTAGTGGGTTCTGAAGTGTAGTGGGTACTGAAGTGTAGTGGGTACTGAAGTGTAGTGGGTACTGAAGTGTTGTAGATACCGAAGTGTAGTCGGTACTGAAGTGTAGTGGGTACTGAAGTGTAGTAGATATCGAAGTGTAGTGGGTTCTGAAGTGTAGTGGGTATTGAAGTGTAGTGGGTACTGAAGTATAGTGGGTACTGAAGTGTAGTGGGTACTGAAGTGTTGTAGATACCGAAGTGTCGTTGGTACTGAAGTGTAGTGGGTACTGAAGTGTAGTGGGTTCTGAAGTGTAGTGGGTACTGAAGTGTAGTGGGTACTGAAGTGTAGTAGATACCAAAGTGTCGTCGGTACTGAAGTGTAGTGGGTACTGAAGTGTAGTGGGTACTGAAGTGTAGTGGGTTCTGAAGTGTAGTGGGTTCTGAAGTGTAGTGGGTACTGAAGTGTAGTAGATACCAAAGTGTTGTCGGTACTGAAGTGTAGTGGGTACTGAAGTGTAGTGGGTACTGAAGTGTAGTGGGTTCTGAAGTGTAGTGGGTTCTGAAGTGTAGTGGGTACTGAAGTGTAGTGGGTACTGAAGTGTAGTAGATACCAAAGTGTCGTCGGGTACTGAAGTGTAGTGGGTACTGAAGTGTAGTGGGTACTGAAGTGTAGTGGGTTCTGAAGTGTAGTGGTGGTGGATGGTGAAGAACCAGATGTAATCCTTATAGCTGGTCACAGCAGAAGCGATGGGCCTGATGAGGCTCAGTAGCTCAGACAGAGGGGTGTGTGGGGGTGTGTAGCCGACCTTTACCCTGAAGATATCGTCCTCAGACGCAGCAGAGACCGGCTCCTTCATCGACTTGTCCAGGTCCTCCTCCACTGTGAGGTCACCTGATATGGCCCTCCGGATCTCAGGACCCATGTCATGGAGCGTCCGCAGGCCCGCCTGATTAGAAATACAGACAGAGACAGGCATAGACACAGACATGCACAAACACGGACGGACAGACAGACAGACACGGAGGAACATAAAGAAACACAGACTCATTGTTTTAGTATTAATACTAATTTGATATGTTCAGTTAAGTACTAACACACTTCTAAAAGGTCAAACAGTGCTCTGGTTTGAAGGTCTGACAGGCAGGAAGTTGTAGTGACCAACCTGCAGGGAGAGAGCAGTCTTGGGGGGTACCTTGGCAACAAGGCCCTGCTCTTTACGCTTCTTAAACTTCCTGAAGTACTCCTGGATCAGGAAGGTGGCGTAGAACTTCCCAACCGTCACCTCATCATCTCCAGCAGGGGGCACGACCTGATCCAGCAGCTTCATACTGGTTCTCTTCCAGATCTTCTTCACTATCGCCCGAAGCTCCTCGTTCGCCTGCTCCAAGTTACCTTCACACACACAGAAACCAGACGGGGACCGTACAAACCAACAATAGTCATTGCTCCAAGTTACCTTCTCACACACACACACACACACGCACACATACACACACACACACACACTCACTCACTCACTCACACGTTAATGTGGGGCATACAGAGATCATGAAAGGCATATCTTTGAGTGGTGAAAGAGACAGAGGGAGAGAGAGAGAAAGAGAGAGAGAGAGAGAGAGAGAGAGAGAGAGAGAGAGAGAGAAGCAGAGAAGAAGAGAGGGGAGGATAGAAGAGAGAGAGGTGGAGAGAAGCAGAGAAGAAGAGAGGGGAGGATAGAAGAGAGAGAGGTGGAGAGAAGCAGAGAAGAAGAGAGGGGAGGATAGAAGAGAGAGAGGTGGAGAGAAGCAGAGAAGAAGAGAGGGGAGGATAGAAGAGAGAGGTG
>NW_028157151.1:0-51078 GCF_964263955.1 Coregonus lavaretus | reverse complement strand
AGAGAGAGAGAGAGAGAGAGAGAGAGAGAGAGAGAGAGAGAGAGAGAGAGAGAGAGAGAGAGAGAGAGAGAGAGAGAGAGAGGGAGACAGACAGACAGACAGACAGACAGACAGACAGACAGACAGACAGACAGACAGACAGGACAGACAGACAGACAGACAGACAGACAGACAGACAGACAGACAGGACAGACAGACAGACAGACAGACAGACAAGGGTGGTGGAGAGATATTTATAGACATTCACAACACATTGACTTCACTACATGAATCAGAGAAGCACAACAAGTCACAGTAACTGAACTGGTGGAGGAAGAGAAGAGGAAAAGCTTGGAGCACAGAAACATGCTTCCTGAGCTTTCACCACACAGAGATCAAATCTCTCTGGCCTTTGAACAAGGCTTGCTCAGTCGACATGCAATAAACCTATTCTCGGGAGCAGTAAATCAGTTTTAGTACAAAAGAAACAAGAATGTCTTCAGAAATGACTCTAAGACCACAAAACTATTACAGACAAGGTGTTTTATAAATTTTTGGACATAAAGCGTGTGAATGGCTTTCATCCAGAACCTAGTCTATTGGCTTTTAGGTGGAGTTACAGTCTGAGGAAAAGCAAAAGGAAAAATGCTACGAGGCAAGAGGAGGGGATGAGAACTATAAAATCAACAGTGGAGATTTCATCAGATTAAAATTAAACAGCCCATCCCTCTTTAGCGAATCAGTGATCACACTACACATCTATACAAACAAACACTATAAAATAGCCCATCCTTCTTTATCAAATCACATTACACATCTACACAAACAAACACTAAACACTGTAGCAGCCAGACCTGGGTTCAAATACTATTCAAATGAATTGTCAAATACTTGAGCTTGGCTTGATTGAGCTTGCTTGTTGCATTTGAACCAATTGAAAAGTCACAAATAATATAATAAATAATATGCCATTTAGCAGACGCTTTTATCCAAAGCGACTTACAGTCATGTGTGCATACATTTTTACGTATGGGTGATCCCGGGGATCAAACTCACTACCCTGGTGTTACAAGCGCCATGCTCTACCAATTGAGCTACAGAGGACCACAAAAGTGCCAACCCCGCCCACCTAGTGCTCCAGGCAGGTTAAAGCAAACATTTAAAGTGTTTGAAAGATTTCAAATAATATTTGAACCCATTGTACTGTAGCAGCAACCAGACTACTGAAGTACCACTGTGAAATGAACAGTTATAATGACAGTCTGTAGCGAAGCGCTCAAACGTTCACACAAACAAACTTTAACTCAATCACAACTCTCTCATCCTCCTACTCCGGGGGAGATTGTAGTCGATAAACATAAATTAAATGAGTGCCTTTGGTTAGGCAGTAGACGTCTGTAGCTTTTAAATAGCTAGAGAGAGAGAGAGAGAGAGAGAAAGAGAGAGAGAGACAGTGACTCATTAGAGGCCAAAGCCGAGTGGCCGGAGGTTTGTGGGTAAAACACAACCATTCTGCCCTTTTTTGTGTGTTTGTGTGCCTGACTTGTGGTGGTGCCTCTGTGTGGTGAATGTGTGTGTGTGTGTGTGTGTGTGTGTGTTTGTGTGTGTGTCAGATATATATTTCTCTAGAGTGATGTAGTGAGGCTGCATGCAAATACACACCATATGTTCAACCACTGTGCTTTGTGTGCGCTTGTGTGTGTATGTCTGCGTATACTTTCACCCATCAATACCCCAGTACAAGCATGTTTTTTTGACCTTTCACCCGATAAATCATTGTCAGAGGAACAACACAGACACACTGAACTCTGTCAGACTGGGGGAGGCTGGAGTCACGGTTGTTCAGTGACACTCCAGAGATAGAGGTGAAGACACATTTACATTGACATTTTAGTCATTTAGCAGACGCTCTTATCCAGAGCGACTTACAGTTAGTGAGTGCATACATTTTCATACTGGACACCAGGCGCTGGGTTGTTTTTAGGGGGTAAAGTTGGGCAAAGAGGGTCCGAGTGGTGTAGTGTAGGGTATTTAGGGGGAGAGGAGAGCAACTAACCCCCAGGTCATTGCTGTAAATGAGAATGTGTTTTCAGTCAACTTACCTGGTAAAATAAGGGTAAAATACATAAAGAGGTTGGGGTTTTAGGCGGAGAGTGGGGTAGAGTAGTGTTTTAGGGGTTTTAGGGGAGAAGTGGGGTTTTAGGGTTAGAGTGGGGTAGATTGGGGTATTTAGTGGGAAGAGTGGGGTAATAAGTAATAATAATAATTTATTTAACTTGTATAGCGCTTTTCATTACAGAAAATAATCTGAAAGCGCATATAAAGCAAAACAAACAACAATTTCAATTGAGATGGTAGAGGTGGAGACTGAATGTCTCTATTTGGCTTCAGATGAATGGCTGGGAGTTGAGGCAGTTTTTATTGGAAAGGCAGTGTAGCTTCAGAGGAACAACAACAGTCTGACAAACAGGCCCGGAGCGCTTCATCAGTGCACCACATCTGCTTTTCCGACGGTCAGTTCCTCCATAGGACCCGCTCTTCCGTAGGTACTGGTCCTCCATTGCCGAACATGTAGCACCCACCTGGGTGATGCCATGACTGCTGAAAAGCTACCACGTCTTGGCAGTGGTTTAGTCTCTGTCGTAGCCGGCCGTGACCGGGAGACCCATGGGGCGGCGCACAATTGGCCCAGCGTCGTCCAGGGTAGGGGAGGGAATGGCCAGCAGGGATGTAGCTCAGTTGGTAGACCATGGTGTTTGCAACGCCAGGGTTGTGGGTTCGATTCCCACGGGGGGCCAGTATGAAAAAAAAAAAAAAAAAAAAAAAAAAAAAATATGTATGCACTCACTAACTGTAAGTCGCTCTGGATAAGAGCGTCTGCTAAATGACTAAAATGTAAAATGTAAAATGTAGAACAGTCCCTGAGCCTCTTCTGCCATCTCTAGACAGTACTTGTTGTAATTCTTCCCAACAGATGAAACAATTAAGCCTGGGCTGCATTATTTGAATCCAAACAGCCAGCTATCTAGCTATAATCTAAAAAGAAAATGTTCATCCCAACTCTGCAACTCTGAGAGTCAAGACCACAAGATGTAAGTGATCAATCCCCAGAGCAGTCAAACCCCAAAAGGGTAGAGTGGGGTTTTAGGGGTAGAGTGGGTAGAGTGGGGTTTTATTGGGGGGAGTGGGGTAGAGTGGGGTTTTAGGGGTAGAGTGGGGTTTTATTGGGGGGAGTGGGGTTTTAGGGGGTTTGGAGTAGAGTGGGGTAGAGTGGGGTTTTAGTGGGGAGTGGGGTAGAGTGGGGTTTTAGGGGTAGAGTGGGGTTTTAGGGGGTTTGGAGTAGAGTGGGGTAGAGTAGGGTAGAGTGGAGTTTTAGGGGGAGAGTGGGGTTTTAGTGGGGAGAGTGGGGTAGAGTTGGGTTTGGGGTAGAGTGGGACTTTAGTGGGGGGAGTGGTCTAGAGTGGGGTAGAGTGGAGGTTTAGGGGAGAGTGGGGTTTTAGTGGGGGAGTGGGGTAGAGTGGGGTTTTAGTGGGGGGAGTGGGGTAGAGTGGAGTTTTAGGGGGAGAGTGGGGTTTTAGTGGGGAGAGTGGGGTAGAGTTGGGTTTTAGGTGGTTTGGGGCAGAGTGGGGTTTTAGTGGGGGGAGTGGTCTAGAGTGGGGTGGAGTGGAGTTTTAGGGGGAGAGTGGGGTTTTAGTGGGGGAGTGGGGCAGAGTGGGGTTTTAGTGGAGTGAAAATAAAATAAAATACAATTGTATGTGTCACATGCTTCGTAAACAACAGGTGTAGACTAACAGTGAAATGATTACTTATGGGCCCTTCCCAACAATGCAGAGAGAAAGAAAAACAGAGAAATAATAGAAAAGTAAAACACGTAATAAAAGTAATAATAAATACACAATGAGTAATGATAACTTGGCTATATACATGTGGTACCAATACCGAGTCGATGTGCAGGGGTATGAGGTAATTGAGGTAGATATGTAACATATAACTAGGAAAAGAGGGACTAGGCAATAGGATAGATAATAAACAGTAGCAGCAGCGTATGTGATGAGTCAAAAAAGTTAGTGCAAAAAGGGTAAATGCAGATAGTCCAGGTTGCTATTTGGTTAACTATTTAACTAACTATTTAGTCTTATGGCTTGGGGGTAGAAGCTGTTCAGGGTCCTGTTGGTTCCAGACTTTTTAGGGCCTTCCTCTGACACTGCCTTGTATACAGTGCCTTGCAAAAAAAAAGTATTCATACCCCTTGGCGTTTTTCCTATTTTGTTGCATTACAACCTGTAATTTAAATTGATTTTTATTTGGATTTCATGTAATGGACATACACAAAATAGTCCAAATTGGTGAAGTGAAATTTAAAAAATAACTTGTTAAAAAAAGTATACAAAATAAATAATGGAAAAGTGGTGCGTGCATATGTATTCACCCCCTTTGCTATGAAGCCCCTAAATAAGATCTGGTGCAACCAATTACCTTCAGAAGTCACATAATTAGTTAAATAAAGTCCACTTGTGTGCAATCTAAGTGTCACATGATCTGTCAGATGATCTCAGTATATATACACCTGTTCTGAAAGGCCCCAGAGTCTGCAACACACTAAGCAAGGGGCACCACCAAGCAAGGGGCACCAAGAAGACCAATGATCTCTCCAAAGAGGTCAGGGACAAAGTTGTGGAGAAGTACAGATCGGGGTTGGGTTATAAAAAAATATCCGAAACTTTGAACATCCCACGGAGCACCATTAAATCCATTAAAAAATGGAAAGAATATGGCACCACAACAAACCTGCCAAGAGAGGGCCGCGCACCAAAACTCACGGACCAGGCAATGACGGCATTAATCAGAGAGGCAACAAAGAGACCAAAGATAACCCTGAAGGAGTTGCAAAGCTCCACAGCGGAGAATGGAGTATCTGTCCATAGGACCACTTTAAGCCGTACACTCCACAGAGCTGGGCTTTACGGAAGAGTGGCCAGAAAAAAGCCATTGCTTAAAGAAAACAATAAGCAAACACGTTTGGTGTTCGCCAAAAGGCATGTGGGAGACTCCCCAAACATATGGAAGAAGGTACTCTGGTCAGATGAGACTAAAATTGAGCTTTTAGGCCATCAAGGAAAACGCTATGTCTGGCACAAACCCAACACCACTCATCACCCCGAGAACACCATCCCCACAGTGAAGCATGGTGGTGGCAGCGTCATGCTGTGGGGATGTTTTTCATCGGCAAGGACTGGGAAACTGGTCAGAATTGAAGGAATGATGGATGGCGCTAAATACAGGGAAATTCTTGAGGGAAACCTGTTTCAGTCTTCCAGAGATTTGAGACTGGGAAGGAGGTTCACCTTCCAGCAGGACAATGACCCTAAGCATACTGCTAAGCAACACTCAAGTGGTTTAAGGGGAAACATTTAAATGTCTTGGAATGGCCTAGTCAAAGCCCAGACCTCAATCCAATTGAGAATCTGTGGTATGACTTAAAGATTGCTGTACACCAGCGGAACCCATCCAACTTGAAGGAGCTGGAGCAGTTTTGCCTTGAAAAATGGGCTAAAATCCCAGTGGCTAAATGTGCAAGGCTTAAAGAGAGCTAGTTATGCATGCTCAAGTTTTCAGTTTTTTTGTCTTATTTCTTATATATTTTGCATCTTCAAAGTGGTAGGCATGTTGTGTAAATCAAATGATACAACCCCCCCAAAAATCCATTTTAATTCCAGGTTGTAAGGCAACAAAATAGGAAAAATGCCAAGGGGGGTGAATACTTTCGCAAGCCACTGTAGGTCCTGGATGGCAGGGAGCTCAGCCCCAGTGATGTACTGGGCCGTACACACTACCCTCTGTAGCGCCTTGTGGTCGGATGCCAAGCAGTTGCCATACAAAGCGGTGATGCAGCCAAGTCAAGATGCTCTCAATGGTGCAACTTTTTGAGGAGCAGGGTAAAGTGGGGTTTTAGTGGGGAGAGTGTGGTTAGTTGCAGAGTGGGGGTAGAGTGGGGTTTTAGTGGGAACAGCGGGGTAAAGGGGTTTTAGGGGGAGAGTGGGGTAGAGTGTTGTTTTAGTGGAGAGAGTGTGGTAGAGTGGTAGTTTTAGGGGTGAGAGTGGGGTATAAGGTTGAATGGCAGGAAACGAGATTTAACGGGATTTACCGCCCAAAACCACTCCCCTTTCCCGGGATAAATAACTGCAAGAAACCAGTAAATTAGAATACATTATTTATATGAACAGCATTGGCGTGAAATGGAACTGTTAAATTATATGCAATGTCTAAATCTGGCTTCTCTACGGCCTCTGCATGATGAATCAACGCTCAGGGTGGGGACAGACAGCCCATCTCAGTATGGTGACAGGTAGGTCTACATTTGCTGCAGCATAGACTATGCTACAGTAATATAAAGACCGAATGTGCGTCTAATTTACCATCTCCATCTGGCTTTCGGGGGTCACCTTGCATTTTAATTGTAAAGATTATAGTTTTTAAAATTGCAGCTGCAGTTTTAATACAGCCTATCACTCGAATATGTTTGCTTTAAATAATTGCACGCGCGAGCACTCTCTCGCAGTCTTTCGCACTCTTTCTCTTTCTCCATCAACTCCATTCAAATTGCATCCAAAATAGATAATGTTCTAGATTAATATATAGCCCTATACAGTGCATTCGGAAAGTATTCAGACCCTTTGACTTTTTCCACATTTTCTTACGTTACAGCCCTATTCTAAAATGGATTAAATTATTTTTTTCCCTCATCAATCTACACACAATACTGTCACACCTTGATCTGTTTCACCTGTCTTTGTGATTGTCTCCACCCTCCTCCAGGTGTTGCCCATCTTCCCCATTATCCCCAGTGTATTTATACCTGTGTTCTCTGTTTGTCTGTTGCCAGTTTGTTTTGTTTCGTCAAGCCTACCAGCGTTTTCCCCCTTGCTCCTGTCTTTTTCTAAAGTTCCTGTTTTCTAGTTTTCCCGGTTTTGACCTCTGCCTGCCCCGACCCTGAGACTGCCTGCCGTTCTGTACCTTTCGGACTCTGATCTGTGTAATGGACCACTGCCTGCCCTAGACCTGTCGTTTTGCCTGCCCCATAATGACAAAGCAAAAACAGGTTTTTCACTCCGCTGGCATCTCCTTAAAAAACTATCCTTAGCTCTTGGAGTCCCATGCAGGACTCCTTGCTGGATTTTTTATTTTTTTTGCATTTCTTATACCAATAGACTATTTGAAGAGGGACGCAATCTCTTTTTTGCTGAATGTTAAATACAGCAGCCAATAGAACTCACGGGTAGTTTGAAAGAAGAGCGAACGCACGATGGCGGTAGGCTCTAGCAGTTATTTTTCCAGACCCATAACCATTCAATCAAACTTTGTGAAGTGAAGTTAAAACCTTCTGCATCTAATTCTAGTCCTATATTATTCAAGGATGTCATTAGAATGATAAAGATAAGGACAACTAAACTTATTTCATTTAACTGTTGAAAGCGTGGCAGGAATGAAGCAACAATAGCCAGAGAAAGAGGTAGGCTAATAACATTAGGGGAAATATTATGAAAGGTATATATGCGTCAGCCTACTAACTATACAAATAGGCCCTTTTATATTTCAAAATTAAAATCAAATTCGCTAGCCTATACTTGTAACTTTGTAGGCCGCATGTGCTGCACCAGAATCGCATGTTCTCTTCTGCTTTATCATGGTTTGAATGATGTGCGTAATTCCAGTCCATAATACAGTATAATACAGTACAGTACAGTAATACAGTTCACACTCAAAAAGATTAGCCTACAGGAGCTAGTTTAATTTATTTACCCAAGAGAGCATATAGCTAGCCATATCTATGGGCTTTTATATTTTTCTGTCTTGCATAATGTGCAGTAGCCCATATATGTATTGGATAACGGCACAATCATTTGGGCTTTTATGGGCTTGGGCTCATTAAATGTTCTTAATGTAGGGCTCATAAAATGTATTTAATGTATGGCTCATTGTCACGGTTTCGGCCGAGGCTGCCTCTCTTCCTTGCTCGGGCAGGCTTCGGCGGTCGTCGTCTCCGGAGTACTAGCTGCCACCGTTGTATGTTTCGATGTTCGTTTGGTTTTGTCTTGATGTTGTACACCTGTTTTCGTTTAGCGCTCATTAGTGTCCTATAAGTTCTCGTTGTGTTTGTCAGGTGTTGTGTGTGATTGTTCTTGCTGTCGTGTTTGTGCGCTACTGTTGGTCATCTGTACTTCGTTGTTTTCCTCCTCTGTTTAGGAGGGTTCTCGCACATGTTAGTGCGCATTTTGGTTTACGCCTGTGTGCGTATTCTCTCGTCTCCGGGCTTTTTGGCTCGTATATTGAGTGAGTTTTCACTAAAGTCTTTTGGACTAAGTTTCTGCGTCCTGCGCCTGATTCCTGCACCACACCCACCTACAGCACCCACTGACAGAATCACACACCATAAGGATGGAATCAGCAGGAGCCGCAGCAGCACCTGAGTCTCTGGAGGATAGGGTCCGTGAGCAGAACGATCAGATCCTTCGTATCGGGACCGCCCTGCAGGACATGATTAACACCCTTCAACGCTGGGAGACCAGAGGGACACCCACAACTCCACCTCCCGTGCCATCACCATCGGCCAGTCAGCCCATTCAAGCTCCGGAACCCAGGGGAATTCGGCTCTCGCTCCCGAGGGCCTATGATGGGACCGCTGCCGGGTGTCAGGGCTTCCTTCTACAGGTGGAGCTATACCTGGCCACCGTACACCCGGCGCCCTCGGGACACGAGAGCGTGTCCGCCCTCATCTCCTATCTTACCGGCAAGGCGTTGGAATGGGCCAACGCCGAGTGGAGGAGAATAGACGCCACCACCATCACCTACTCTGAGTTCTCCCGCTGCTTCAGGGCTGTGTTTGACCATCCACCTGAGGGGAAAGCGGCGGGGGAGCGTCTGTTCTACCTCCGGCAGGGGAGGAGGAGCGCCCAGGAGTTCGCTTTAGAATTCCGAACTCTAGCGGCGGATGCAGGGTGGAATGAGCGGGCCCTCATCGATCACTACCGCTGTAGTCTACGAGAGGACGTCCGTCGGGAGCTGGCCTGCAGGGATACCAGCCTCTCTTTCGATCAGTTAGTGGACATGTCCATCAGGCTGGACACCCTGCTGGCTACCCGCGGACGTTCCGAGGGGGGTCCGTCCATTCCATCCTCCAGCACCTCCGAGCCGAGCCCTATGGAGCTCGGGGGTGCTGGCGCTAGAGAGAGGAGGGGTCGGAGCACGAGGGGGGCCGTCCTCTGCACCAACTGTGGCCGGGGAGGACACACCGCGGCTAGGTGCTGGGGAGGGTCTCCTAGGGGAGAAGACGACAGGCTCCGCACTGGGGAGTCCTTCCAGGTGAGTAGGCGCCCCACTTACCCAGAGCTCTCTGTTGCGCACGTCTGTATACCTGTGCGATTTCCACAGGTTGCACCTCATTCCCAGCATAAGGCGCTGGTAGATTCAGGCGCGGCTGGGAATTTTGTTGATAGCAAATTTTGTGTAGAATTAGGGATTCCCCTTCTTCCTGTTGACATCCCATTCCCCGTTCATGCCCTAGATAGCCGTCCGTTAGGATCGGGCTTGATCAGGGAAGTCACGGCACCACTTAGGATGTGTACGCAGGGGGGTCATGAGGAGATTATCCAGCTATTTCTGATCGACTCGCCTGCGTATCCGGTGGTGCTGGGAATGCCCTGGTTGAGTATCCATAATCCGTCTATTTCGTGGCAGGAGAGGGCTCTGATGGAGTGGTCTGCCCAGTGTGTGGGTCGATGTTTAGGTGTTTCCGTGGGGGCTACCTCGGTGGAGAGTCCAAACCAGGTGCCCGCATTGCACATTCCCCCCGAGTATGAGGATTTGGCCATTGTGTTCAGTAAGTCGAGGGCGACGCAGTTACCTCCTCATAGGCAGGGAGATTGTGCGATAGACCTCCAGGCAGGAGCTGCGCTCCCACGGAGCCATGTGTATCCTCTGTCTCAAGAGGAGAAAAGAGCTATGGAGACTTACATAGACGAATCTCTGAGACAAGGATACATACGGCCATCCACTTCCCCTGCGTCCTCGAGTTTCTTTTTTGTGAAGAAGAAGGATGGAGGGTTACGCCCGTGCATTGATTACCGTAGTCTCAATCAGATCACGGTGAAGTACAGTTATCCACTTCCTCTGATTGCGACCATGACGGAGTCATTGCACAGGGCACGTTTTTTCACAAAATTGGATCTCAGGAGCGCTTACAACTTGGTGCGCATTAGGGAGGGCGATGAATGGAAGACAGCGTTTAGTACCACCTCGGGGCATTACGAGTATCTTGTCATGCCATACAGGTTGATGAACGCTCCTTCAGTGTTCCAATCATTCGTGGATGAGATATTCAGGGACATGCAGGGGCAGGGGGTGGTCGTGTACATAGATGACATTCTCATGTACTCGTCTACCCGAGTCGAGCATGTGGCCCTGGTGCGCCGAGTGTTGAGGAGGCTGTTGGAGCACGACCTGTATGTCAAGGCAGAGAAATGTCTGTTTTTCCAGGAGTCGATCTCCTTTTTGGGTTATCAGTTGTCTGCGTCAGGGGTGAAGATGGAGGTTGACCGGGTGTCGGCCGTGCGTAATTGGCAAACTCCAACCACTGTTAAAGAGGTGCAGCAGTTTTTGGGGTTTGCAAATTACTACCGGAGGTTTATCCGGGGTTTTGGACAGGTGGCAGCTCCCATAACGTCTCTTTTGAAGGGGGGTCCGGTGCGTTTGCAGTGGTCAGCCGAGGCGGACAGGGCTTTTGGGAGGCTGAAGGACCTGTTTACTTCGGCTCCGGTGCTGGCGCATCCGGATCCCTCTTTACCATTTCAGGTAGAGGTGGACGCGTCAGAGGCCGGTATAGGAGCCGTGCTTTCGCAACGGTCCGGCACGCCACCTAAACTCCGCCCCTGTGCTTTTTATTCCAAAAAGCTCAGTCCGGCGGAGCGAAATTATGACGTAGGGGACAGGGAGCTGTTAGCCGTGGTACAGGCCCTAAAGGTGTGGAGGCATTGGCTTGAGGGGGCTCAACACCCTTTTCTCATTTTGACTGACCACCGTAACCTGGAGTACATCCGGGCAGCTAGGAGACTGAACCCTCGCCAGGCGCGGTGGAACATGTTTTTGGCCCGGTTCGTATTTAAGATCACGTACATCCCTGGGTCACAGAACGGTAAGGCGGACGCACTGTCTCGGCGGTATGACACGGAGGAGAGGTCCGTGGAGCCCACTCCCATACTGCCGGAGTCTTGTCTGGTGGCACCGGTAGTGTGGGAGGTCGATGCTGAGATCGAGCGGGCGTTGCGCACCGACCCTAGTCCTCCTCAATGCCCGGAGGGTCGGACGTACGTCCCGCTCGAGGTTCGGGATCGATTGATCTATTGGGCTCACACGTCACCCTCTTCAGGACATCCTGGTATTGGCCGGACAGTGCACTGCCTTAGTGCTAAGTACTGGTGGCCCACGTTAGCGAGGGATGTGAGGGTTTATGTCTCCTCCTGCTCGGTGTGCGCCCAGTGTAAGGCGCCTAGACATCTGCCTAGGGGTAAGTTACAACCCCTGCCCGTTCCACAACGACCATGGTCTCACCTCTCGGTGGACTTCGTCACTGACCTTCCCCCCTCGCAGGGGAATACTACTATACTGGTCGTTGTGGGCCGGTTCTCTAAGGCCTGTCGTTTGCTCCCTATGCCGGGCCTTCCTACTACCCTACAGACCGCCGAAGCTCTATTCACCCACGTTTTCCGGCACTACGGGGTACCCGAGGATATTGTGTCTGATCGAGGTCCCCAGTTCACCTCCAGAGTCTGGAGAGCGTTTATGGAGCATTTGGGGGTCTCGGTGAGCCTCACCTCGGGTTACCATCCTGAGAGTAATGGGCAGGTGGAACGTGTGAACCAGGATGTGGGTAGGTTTCTTAGATCATACTGCCAGGACCGGTCAGAGGAGTGGGCACGTTACGTTCCCTGGGCAGAAATGGCCCAGAATTCCCTACGCCATTCCTCAACTAACCTAACCCCTTTCCAATATGTGTTAGGTTACCAGCCGGTTCTGGCACCATGGCAGCAGAGCCAGATCGAGGCTCCTGCGGTGGATGAGTGGGTGCGGCGCTCGGAGGAGACGTGGAACGCTGCACACGTCCACCTGCAGCGGGCCCTCCATCGTCAGAAGGCGAGCGCCGATCTCCACCGCAATGAGGGGCCGGTGTACGCACCTGGTGATCGAGTCTGGCTCTCTACCAGAAACCTGCCCCTCCGCCTGCCCTGCCGGAAACTGGGTCGGCGGTTTGTGGGGCCGTTTAAAGTCCTGAGAAGATTGAACGAGGTGTGTTACAGATTACAACTACCTATTGAGTATAAGAATATTAACCCCTCGTTCCATGTGTCTCTTCTCAGGCCGGTGGTAGCTGGTCCACTCCAGGAAAATGAAATCAGAGAGACTCCTCCGCCCCCATTGGACATCGAGGGGGCACCGGCGTACTCCGTGCGGTCCATCTTGGATTCGAGACGTCGGATGGGGGGTCTCCAATATCTCGTGGAGTGGGAGGGGTACGGCCCGGAGGAACAGTGCTGGGTGCCGAGGAGAGACATTTTGGACCCGTCTCTCCTGACAGAATTCCACCGTAGTCACCCGACGCGCCCTGCTCCGCGTCCTCCTGGTCGTCCCCGAGGCCGGAGTCGGCGCACGTCTGGAACCGCGCGTCAAGGGGGGGGGTACTGTCACGGTTTCGGCCGAGGCTGCCTCTCTTCCTTGCTCGGGCAGGCTTCGGCAGTCGTCGTCTCCGGAGTACTAGCTGCCACCGTTGTATGTTTCGATGTTCGTTTGGTTTTGTCTTGATGTTGTACACCTGTTTTCGTTTAGCGCTCATTAGTGTCCTATAAGTTCTCGTTGTGTTTGTCAGGTGTTGTGTGTGATTGTTCTTGCTGTCGTGTTTGTGCGCTACTGTTGGTCATCTGTACTTCGTTGTTTTCCTCCTCTGTTTAGGAGGGTTCTCGCACATGTTAGTGCGCATTTTGTTTTACGCCTGTGTGCGTATTCTCTCGTCTCCGGGCTTTTTGGCTCGTGTATTGAGTGAGTTTTCACTAAAGTCTTTTGGACTAAGTTTCTGCGTCCTGCGCCTGATTCCTGCACCACACCCACCTACAGCACCCACTGACACTCATCAGGCTCAGGTAGCATCAGGCTTGAATTTTTTATCAAAGCTCTAATCAAATCCAGACATAGGCCTATTTATATTATTTATAATGCTTTTGAATGACACTTCCGGTTTTGGCAGGAAATACTGGGTTACCCGGGAGAAAAGTGATTTATTCTTGGGACGGAACATTTGTAAAATACCGTGAAAATATTCAACCCTAGAGGGGTATACTATGTTTTTAGTGGGGTACAGTGGGGTTTTGGTGAGGAGAGAGTGGGGTAGAGTGGGGTTTTAGGGGTAGAGTGGGATAAAGTGGGGTTTTAGGGGGAGAGTGGGGTAGAGTGGGATAATTGGTTCCTGCAGGCTTACCCACACACCGTGGTTGGATCCCGCTCCACAGTGAGTCGGCCTGACAGCTGAGCCTGGCGTCTCCCTCCAGCCTGTAGCCCTCTGCACAGTGAATCTCGCACTCCGCCCTGTAGGAGGCGCCACCCTCGCTGCAGTTCATGTGTCCGTGCTGGGGCGGGGAGAGGGCGGGACAGGAGCGTACTGTGGTTCACACAGAGAAACAGAGTAAGACCTAGATACCGGTCGCTCTAACCGCAATGACAAAAGACAGTATGAAAAGAGGGAGGGAGGGAGGGAGGGAGGGACCTATCATTTGCTCTCCTGCAAAAACCTTGCAGAGCTGGTCCTAGTTAGCGTGAGGTCTAGGAGAGTGTGTTTGTTTTCATCACCACTGATAGACAGGCTTTTAGGAGACCCTCTCCCTGATGGCTTAACTGGCTGGGAGGTCCCACACTGGAACTCATGCATACACAGGGAGACAGACAGACAGAGAGACAGACACACAGACATGCACGCACACACCTGCACACACATGCACGCACAGGAAGGCACACAGGAAGTCAGCCATGCACACATGCACAGATGAGCGAGCGCACACACACACACACACACACACAATCTCGATCTACAGTGAATACGTTGATACACCAGCGAGACACTCTCCACAACTTAACAAGCCCTCTGATCGACTCTATACAACGTGTATGTATGTATGTATGTATGTATGTATGTATGTATGTATGTATGTATGTATGTATGTATGTATGTATGTATGTATGTATGTATGTATGTATGTGTGTGTGTGTGTATGTGTTAGTTCGCATGTGTGTGTTTTTTGAATGTGCATGTGTGTATTTGTGTGTGAGTGTGTGTGTCTCCCTGATGTAATCCACAAATGTTTATGAATGTGTTGGAACATTAGAGGGGTTAGGGTAAGGGTTAGAGGGAACATTAGAGGGGTTAGGGCTAGAGGGAACATTAGAGGGGTTAGGGTTAGAGGGAACATTAGAGGGGTTAGGGGTAGGGCTAGAGGGAACATTAGAGGGGTTAGGGGTAGAGGAAACAGGAGAGGGGTTAGGGTTAGGGCTAGAGGGAACATTAGAGGGGTTAGGGTTAGAGGGAACATTAGAGGGGTTAGGGTTAGAGGGAACATTAGAGGGGTTAGGGTTAGAGGGAACATTAGAGGGGTTAGGGGTAGGGCTAGAGGGAACATTAGAGGGGTTAGGGTTAGGGGTAGAGGAAACATGAGAGGGGTTAGGGTTAGGGCTAGAGGGAACATTAGAGGGGTTAGGGTTAGAGGGAACATTAGAGGGGTTAGGGCTAGAGGGAACATTAGAGGGGTTAGGGTTAGGGTTAGAGGGAACATTAGAGGGGTTAGGGTTAGAGGGAACATTAGCGGGGTTAGGGTTAGGGCTAGAGGGAACATTAGAGGGGTTAGGGTTAGAGGGAACATTAGAGGGGTTAGGGTTAGAGGGAACATTAGAGGGGTTAGGGTTAGAGGGAACATTAGCGGGGTTAGGGTTAGGGCTAGAGGGAACATTAGAGGGGTTAGGTTTAGAGGGAACATTAGAGGGGTTAGGGCTAGAGGGAACATTAGAGGGGTTAGGGTTTGGGCTAGAGGGAACATTAGAGGGGTTAGGGTTAGGGCTAGAGGAAACATTAGAGGGGTTAGGGTTAGAGGGAACATTAGAGGGGTTAGGGTTTGGGCTAGAGGGAACATTAGAGGGGTTAGGGTTAGGGCTAGAGGGAACATTAGAGGGGTTAGGGTTAGGGCTAGAGGAAACATTAGAGGGGTTAGGGTTAGGGCTAGAGGGAACATTAGAGGGGTTAGATTTAGAGGGAACATTAGAGGGGTTAGGGCTAGAGGGAACATTAGAGGGGTTAGGGTTAAAGGGAACATTAGAGGGGTTAGGGTTAAAGGGAACATTAGAGGGGTTAGGGTTAAAGGGAACATTAGAGAGGTTAGGGTTAAAGGGAACATTAGAGGGGTTAGGGTTAAAGGGAACATTCGAGGGGTTAGGGTTAGAGGGAACTTTAGAGGGGTTAGGGTTAAAGGGAACATTAGAGGGGTTAGGGTTAAAGGGAACATTAGAGGGGTTAGGGCTAGAGGGAACATTAGAGGGGTTAGGGCTAGAGGGAACATTAGAGGGGTTATGGTTAAAGGGAACATTAGAGGGGTTAGGGTTAAAGGGAACATTAGAGGGGTTAGGGTTAAAGGGAACATTAGAGGGGTTAGGGTTAGAGGGAACTTTAGAGCGGTTAGGGTTAAAGGGAACATTAGAGGGGTTAGGGTTAAGGTTAGAGGGAACATCAGACCCAGAACGTCTATGCTAAAAGACACGTGTTGAATAAACCTATGCTGGGATCAGTCTGTCTGTCTGTCTGTGTGTGTGTGTGTGTGTGTGTGTGTGTGTGTGTGTGTGTGTGTGTGTGTGTGTGTGTGTGTGTGTGTGTGTGTGTGTGTGTGTGTGTGTGTGTGTGTGTGTGTAGGGGTACTAATAAGGAACAGTGTTAGCATTGAGAGATTATCGTTATACTGTTATACTGCAATATGAGAATCACTAGGAATTAGATGTGATGAGTGAGAGAATTGGGAATTAAATAATGAGAAGAATGAAAGGAAGATGATGAGATTCAGAGAGAGAAAGAGAGAAAAAAAGAACAAAGAAATTAAGAGCGAGAGAGAGAGAGAGAGAGAGAGAGAGAGAGAGAGAGAGAGAGAAAAGAACAAAGAAATTAAGAGCGAGAGAGAGAGAAGAGAGAGAGAGAGAGAGAGAGAGAGAGAGAGAGAGAGAGAAAAAGAGAGAAAGAGAGAGAGAAAACAAATTAAGAGAGAGAGTAAGTGTGTGTGCATACATCATTACTGTGTGTGTGTTCTACTACCGACTCACCTCTGCAGCTGGGTGGAGAGCCTGACCATGTCCCGTCTGGCTGGCACAGTCTGATGCCGCTGCCCTGCAGGTCGTAGCCAGGCTGGCATCGCACCCCGCAGGCCGCGTTGAACTGGTTATTACACACGTTCTGGATGAAGAAACCATTCTCTGGAGGAGACAACTCTGGGCAGTACACCACTGGGGGTTGGGAGAGAGATGGATGGAAGGAGAGAGAGATGGGGAGAGAGATGGATGGAAAGAGAGAGAGAGATGGGGAGAGAGATGGATGGAAGGAGAGTGAGAGGGGGAGGAGAACGGGTAAAACATGAAAAAGACTCAGATTTCCTCTATTTCATGCAAAAGCCCAAATGCATGAACACGCACACGCAGTTATATTGCACACACGCTCATACACACACACACACGCATATACACACTTTTGTTTTATTATCCTTGTTGAGACCAAAAAATGTATTCCCATTCAAAATCCAATTTTCCCTAACCCCTAACCCTAAACCTGACCCTAACTCCTAACCCTAACCCAAAACCTAACCCCTAAACCTAATTCTAACGCTAACCCTAATTCTAACCCTAAACTTACCCCCTAAGCCTAAAATAGCCTTTTTCCTTGTGGGGACCGGCAAAATGTCCACAATTTTCCTTGTTTTACTATCCTTGTGAGGACTTCTGGTCCCCACAAGGAGAGTAAAATCAAACACACGCACACACACACACACACACATACAGCCCTGAAGCCTGGGTATTGAGGCTGATCCCTGCGGCAGATGCTTGGTTGTGGTGATGAAGCCAAAGGGCTTTGGGAAAGTTAACGGTCCTGACACAGTGGAAGAGAGCGTGAAAGCATAAGATTACAGGTTGTCAGACAGACAGATAGCACCTCTCTCTGCTCTGGGATCCACCAGTCTCTGGATGCGTCGCAAATGGCTCCCTGTTCCCTATATAGTGCACTACTTTGTGTAAAGGTAGTGCAATATGTAGGGAATAGGGTGCCATTTGGGACACACGCTCTCTCAGCTGTAGAAAGGGGGGAAGGTCTGACACATGGACAAGGGCACGCTGTTGACTTATTGGTAGGGGAATGGGTGACGACATGGTACAGTGGTCAGTTATTATTACTACTGTACGTAGTTCAAGAAGCATCCTACGTGTGTCTGAGGGTGTGTGAACCCTAGGGAGTTAATACGTGTGCCGGTTTCCCAGATGCAGATTAAAGGGCAATTCCACCACTTTTTAATAATGAATTCTCCAATCAGTATGCTTTTTAGTCCAGGAATAGGTCTAATTAGTGTCTGTGAAAACGGCCTTGTGTGTCTGACTTTGGAAGTGTAGTGTGGACAGTCTAGAGCCTCAGACCTTCACAGGTCTTCCCTTGGGGCCTGTAGCCCTGCTTGCAGACACAGTCGCTGGGTGAGGTGCTGCTGGGCTGGGAGGTGTGGTGCTGGTCAGGGCAGGGCAGGCAGGTACCCAGGCCTCCAGGGGTACCCTCTGGCTTGTAGGTGCCAGGCGGGCACGCTGTACAGAAGACACAGAGACGTAACACTCAGTGTTAGACCCAACACAGACACCTAGCCAAGAAAAGTCATTAGTTGCCAGGGTTGGGGTCAACTCCACATCAATTCCAGTCCCACTGAAATTTCAATTCCAATGGTTCAATGCTTTCAATGAGGAACATTTGGAATTGGAGATGAAATTTGGTTACTTTCGGAATTGATTGGAATTTAAATGGAATTGACCCCAACCCTGTTAGTTGTATGTAAAGGAAGGACTGGTACATGTACAGACAGTATACACACACAAATGCAAAAACATGTCCTATTGACCATGAGCAAATTCTGAGATCACGGAGCTCTATAATAGTCCTATTGACTTGGCAATTCTGCTTTGTGTTAGAAGCACCTGAGACTGATCAGGAAGCTAGGGGTCAGGAAGCTGACTGGCTGTAGAGCTAGCAAGCTTGTTTTCAAACATTCCTCCATCGACTCTACACACTAAATCAGGGCTTCCCAATTCCTGTCCTGGAGGGCCGAAACACTTCTGTTTTTTTCTTCTACCTGGTAGTTAATTGCACTCACCTGGTGTCCCACATCTAAATCAGTCCCTGGTTAGAAAAAGAGGATGAAAACCAGAAGTGTTTCGGCCCTCCAGCACCGGAATTGGGCAGCCCTGCACTAAATTATCCTCACAGAAGAAGATGGCCGTCTCAATGCATCCCTTGTGTTATAGAACAATTGTGTTATAGAGACCAGTTGTGTTAGAGACCAGTTTTGCTAGAGACCAGTTGTGTTATATAGCTCAGTTGTGTTATAGACCAGTTGTGTTATAGACCAGTTGTGTTATGGACCAGTTGTGTTATAGAGACCAGTTGTGTTACAGACCAGTTGTGTTATAGACCAGTTGTGTTATAGACCAGTTGTGTTAGAGACCAGTTGTGTTATAGACCAGTTGTGTTACAGACCTGTTGTGATATAGACCAGTTGTGTTATAGACCAGTTGTGTTATAGAGACCAGTTGTGTTACAGACCAGTTGTGTTATTGACCATTTGTGTTAGAGACCAGTTGTGTTATAGAGACCAGTTGTGTTAGAGACCAGTTGTGTTATAGACCAGTTGTGTTACAGAGACCAGTTGTGTTATAGACCAGTTGTGTTATAAACCAGTTGTGGTATAGAGACCAGTTGTGTTATAAACCAGTTGTGGTATAGAGACCAGTTGTGTTATAGAGACCAGTTGTGTTATAGAGACCAGTTGTGTTATAGAGACCAGTTAGCTAACAGTACAGAAGGTCAGTAAATTGGTATCTCCAACTCACTATAATGGATAGGCCATACTCAATCAGAACTGTTTGTCAAACCACAATGCATGAATTCTGACAAAATATGAAGTTGGCGATATAAGAAGTGCACAGTTATGAAGGCAGCTGTATCATCTAGCTCTAGGCCATGTATGGGTGAAGGACAGAAAACACTGTGGCAGCTTGTTGAGACCAGAACACACGAAGCAGTGTAATAGAGGATACATGGTGTTGATTTGACTAATCAGTGTTCAGAACTAATTTACTACCCAACGCTAAGCTGGAGGTGGGAATTTTCTGTGTTGTCTTAGTAAGTGTTTGGGCACTAAGCCTATTTATAAATGTTTATTTAAATGGTGTAGTATGAAAAATGTATGCACTCACTAACTGTAAGTCGCTAAATGACTAAAATGTAAAATATTCTCTCTCTCTCTCTCTCTCTCTCTCTCTCTCTCTCTCTCTCTCTCTCTCTCTCTCTCTCTCTCTCTCTCTCTCTCTCTCTCTCTCTCTCTCTCTCTCTCTCTCTCTCTCTCTCTCTCTCTCTCTCTCTCTCTCTCTCTCTCTCTCTCTCTCTCTCTCTCTCTCTCTCTCTCTCTCTCATGGCCTAGTGCTTAACAGGGGCCAGGCATCGCCACAGGAACAGATCCTCCATCATTCCTCACCTAAACACACCAGGGTCAGCCAAGCAGCGTTAACCGCCCCCTCGACCAGTAGCCTGCCACAGCCTGGAATAGCCCCCTCCCTCTCACCCACATCAAATACACCCCAGCTATGTGTAGACTGTACTGCATGTGGATCTGTGTGTGTGTTTGTGTGTTTGATCTGATAACTGAAGTAGCCCATACATTCTCAATGATATCCATCTTCAGCCTTTGAAGTCGGAGGTCAGAGAGGCCTTACATAAGCAAGCAGCAGAACCTGAAGGGTAAATGGCTGAATGTCTTCTCATCGTTCATTTTGAGGCCCCTGGAACCCCTTTTACAGCCTCCATTTAGAGTTTACAGGAAACACAGTTATTTATGCACGAATACTATTTCACTTGTAGTGAAACAGTGGAAATACTGTATTAAAGTTTAATTTTAATTCCTGGACTGGAAACTTGGTCTGGACTGGCTGGTCAGCTGGCTTAGGTAGACACTGGGGTTAGTAACAGACCTAGGCTCATATTCATAAAGCGTCTCAATGAAGGAGTGCTGATCTAGGATCAGTTTGGCTTTTCAGATTATAATGAATAAACAGAGGCAACCTGATCCTAGATCAGCACTCCTACTCCGAGACACTTTCTGAATACAGACCTGGATGTCAGTTTTCTCTACAGGGGGAGAGTTCTGAGGGGCCAGACCTGGCTCTCGCTGAAACACACATTGTGCACTGGGAGCGAGGGAGAAAGAAGGAGAGATGGATAGAGGGAGAAAAGGAGAGAAGGGAAAGAGAAAGGTAAACTAATAAATCTTAAAACGCCAAAACGAAAGACAGTGTTGGAAAGAAAACGTTGTGAATTTCCTAAATGTGTACCAGCGAAGCGTACCAGACTACACACTGTGATAGATCATGTGTACCAGCGAAGTGTACCAGACTACACACTGTGATAGATGCTCCCAAATGTGTTTGTTATGAATTATGCTCATAAATATCACCAACTGACCTTAGCCAAGAAGACCAACTGAGAGTAGATTTGAGACTGGAAAAGACTGACGGAAACCCTGAAAGTGAATCAAGAGCTAGCACATCTGCTACAGCCCCCAACGACCCACAAAGAGACTGCTTTCCTTCTCTTAGTGACAAGTCCACTGACCCCTGACTCCTATCGATACCCTCCATTTGGTCAGGAAGTAGGCCGTCAATGGTCCAGTCCAGATAATCTGTAAATTGGAGTTAGTGCGCCCAGGCCCAGGTTAAAATACCTCACAGAGCAGAGCACAACGGGTCTTCAACCCTCAGAGCTACATGTACGCTTTCAAACTTTTACTATGCATGGTTAGAATGGTAACAATATCTACAGAAAGAGGAAAGAGAATAGAGGTTTTACATCTAAATCCAATGAAAATGTGTGCGAGATATCAATCCTCAAGCACACAGGGACATGGTGGTAGGAAGCAGGTGGTCCTCTGTAGCTCAGCTGGTAGAGCACGGCGCTTGTAACGCCAAGGTAGTGGGTTCGATCCCCGGGACCACCCATACACAAAAAAATTTATGCACGCACGACTGTAAGTCGCTTTGGATAAAAGCGTCTGCTAAATGGCATATTATTATTATTATTATAAGCAGCTTAGGCCTAAGATGTCAAAAGAATGTCAGGAGGGCTGGTTTGAATCCTCCCAAATCTGTTGATGTACCCTTGAGCAAGGCACTTCACTTTAATTGCTCCTGTAAGTTGCTCTGGATAAGAACGCCTGCTAAATGACTAAAAGGTTAATGTAATGATTTCCATGTGCATCACTTTCAACGACATACAGTACCAGACAGATTCATCGGCATAATTTCTTGCTCATAAAATTATGAAGTAAGTCATTTAGACTGGCTCGTGAACTAACCATAGGAGCCAAAGAAGTCTCTCAAGAAGCCAAAGAAGACTATCAAATGAGAATCTTCTCTGTAGACCATGGCGAGTCTGTATTCGATTAGGGGGATCTCAAACAGAAAAACGGAAACACTGAAAGTGACTCCAGAAGAATACCCAGCACATCTGCACATCTCAGTCCCTAATAACAGTGACAGATTAGCTGAGTTCCCCCATCAGCGAAAAGGCCACCAGCGTCTTCCTATGGTCTGTCTCTATCTTCCCATGTGGGGAGCAACTGGGGAACGTACAAATCACTGCTATTCTGTTTGTTGTCTGAAAATAACCATAGCTATCTTTACGTCTTGATCAAATGTACAATACAAACATATCTTAAGCTTAGTATCTACTGTACTGTTGGACAGGCGCAATCCCTGTGGTCCTCTTTAAAAATTGGCGTTTTGGGTTTCCAGATACAGTGCATTCGGACCCCTTCCCTTTTTCCATATTGTGTTACGTTACAGATTTAACCAGGGGGGAAACAGTCATACATACATTCACAAAGAACAAGGTACTGTACAGATGTAGGATCTTAATTTGATCACTCTTTTGCTGCTGACATTTTTTCTGGACAGCAGGAAACGCAAACTTGTAGTATATTCGAGGTTTAAAAAGGCTTCAAAAGTTTGTCATTTTCACTTGAGAATATCAGACTTGATTTGCCCTAACATTTCCTGTTGCTGCAGGATTTATTTTCCTGCTGTAGCAAACTGGCTTAAATTAAAATTCTACAGTACATCTGTAGCTATATGACAACATATTGTGCACACCTCAATGTGATGTATTGTCTCTAGGTCACCAGAATAGTTAATACCAAATGGAAAGTCAACTGATACAGTGGACTAGTTAAGTTTGAGTATACAGCACTACTTCCTAGGATCATACAGTAGGTCATAGGTCAATGCAGTGATCCTAGAGAAGACACAAAAGGACCACACCTACACACACAAAGACACACACACACACATACAGACACCTCAAACCCCCACCGCTGACCCCTCTGTCATCTTTCTCAGTCATCAACCGTGACACCGGTGACCTTTCGTGACAGGTTGCATTGACAACAGCGCACATGCTCATCATTCCAAAATAAAGCAAAGGCCTTTGCTGTAGCCAAAGATCATGACTCTAGCCCACACGTGACATAATGTTTTATACTGAATAGCTCCCAATGTGTTTATGCTAGAGACTTGTTGTTTCTGCATTGGCTGCAGCTCAATCCTCTCTTTCCACCTATATAAAGTTCGCACCTATTCCATAACATGGCGCTTGTTGAAAGCAGAGTTTTCTACACATGAGAGGATCTGAACAAGAAAATTGTCACAAAATTGTCTGTAAAACCCTAGCATCTGCCAAGTCCCCAACAACCGGATGTTCCGGTTTTCAGGGAAAATGTAAAGAGGGCCTGTGGCACGACTTCCGCTTTTGGACGTTAACAAGGTGACATTCCATCTTAACTCCCCCTCCACATTTACTGGATTGGTTGAACAGTGCAGAAGGGAACCTCCCCCGACAGTATATTTTCTTCTCATCAAGACCAGTATGTAGGGGATCTAGTTTCAGACCAGTATGTAGGGGATCTAGATTCAGACCAGTATGTAGGGGATCTAGTTTCAGACCAGTATGTAGGGGATCTAGTTTCAGACCAGTATGTAGGGGATCTAGTTTCAGACCAGTATGTAGGGGATCTAGTTTCAGACCAGTATGTAGGGGATCTAGTTTCAGACCAGTATGTAGGGGATCTAGTTTCAGACCAGTATGTAAGGGATCTAGTTTCAGACCAGTATGTAGGGGATCTAGTTTCAGACCAGTATGTAGGGGATCTAGTTTCAGACCAGTATGTAAGGGATCTAGTTTCAGACCAGTATGTAGGGGATCTAGTTTCAGACCAGTATGTAGGGGATCTAGTTTCAGACCAGTATGTAGGGGATCTAGTTTCAGACGAGTATGTAGGGGATCTAGTTTCAGAACGGTATGTAGGGGATCTAGTTTCAGACCAGTATGTAGGAGATCTAGTTTCAGACCAGTATGTAGCGGATCTAGTTTCAGACCAGTATGTAGGGGATCTAGTTTCAGACCAGTATGTAGGGGATCTAGTTTCAGACCAGTATGTAGGGGATCTAGTTTCAGAACAGTATGTAGGGGATCTAGTTTCAGACCAGTATGTAGGGGATCTAGTTTCAGACCAGTATGTAGGGGATCTAGTTTCAGACCAGTATGTAGGGGATCTAGTTTCAGACCAGTATGTAGGGGATCTAGTTTCAGACCAGTATGTAGGGGATCTAGTTTCAGACCAGTATGTAGGGGATCTAGTTTCAGTTGTTTATTTTACGCTTGCTATGTTAGGTTAGTAAAACCGGAACAGTTTAAGCTAGCGACTCTCACGAACACGACAGTGTAACTTATTTTGCTCTACAACATCCACAAGCAGTCGTCTGACGCCCAAGTTGTAATTTCGAAGATGTCTTCTCACAAAACCGACTGTCCAGACGTAACTGTTTGAGCTACAAACTAATAAGTCACCAAAATTGACAGGTAAAACTCTCACGAACGTTTAGCACTCACTTGTTTTGCTTTATGACCTACACAAGCTCAGGGGAAGGTAACCCTGTATAAATGACACAAAAGTTAATAGGGTGTAAAAGTGCCATAACCAAAGTGACTAAATATGGCAAATCGTATTCCTCATGATTTATTTTTTGACTGTCTGTTTTGTCATTTATAAATCTGTTATTCAATGCGTTTCCATGGGCTATAGCAGTAAAGACCAAATAAAATATTTTATCCCCCAAAAAATTTACACTATATATACAAAAGTATGTGGACACCACTTCAAATTAGTGAATTCGGCTATTTCAGCCACCTCCCGTTGCTGACAGGTGTGGTCCTCTGTAGCTCAGCTGGTAGAGCACGGCGCTTATAACGCCAAGGTAGTGGGTTCGATCCCCGGGACCACCCATACACAAAAAATAAATAATTTATGCACGCATGACTGTAAGTCGCTTTGGATAAAAGTGTCTGCTAAATGGCATATTATTATTATTATAAAATCGAGCACACAGCCATACAATCTCCATAGACAAACATTGGCAGTAGAATGGCCTAACTGAAGAGCACAGTGACTTTCAATGTGGCACCGTCATTGGATGCCACCTTTCCAACAACTTAGTTCATCCAATTTCTGCCCTGCTAGAGCTGCCCCGGTCAACGGTAAGTGCTGTTATTGTGAAGTGGAAACGTCTAGGAGCAACAACGGCTCAGCCGCAAAGTGGTAGGCCACAGAAGCTCACAGAACGGGACCGCTGAGTGCTGAAGCACGTAGCGCGTAAAAAATATTCTGTCCTCAGTTGCAACACTCACTACCGAGTTCCAAACTGCCTCTGGAAGCAACTTCAGCACAATAACTGTTCGTCAGGGCTACATGAAATGGGTTTCCATGGCCGAGCAGCCGCACACAAGCCTAAGATCACCATGCGCAATGCCAAGCGTCAGCTGGAGTGGTGGAAAGCTCGCCGCCATTGGACTCTGGAACAGCGTAAATGCGTTCTCTGGAGTGATTAATCACGCTTTACCATCTGGCAGTCCGACGGACAAATCTGGGTTTAGAGGAAGCCAGGAGAACGCTACCTGCCCGAATGCATAGTGCCAACTGTAAAGTTTGGTGGAGGAGGAATAATGGTCTGGGGCTGTTTTTCATGGCTCGGGCTAGGCCCCTTATATATATTAGCTTAGTAGATATAGCGAACCAAGGGCTTAGACTTAGAGCCGTAGAGAACCACTGGTATGTCTGAGGAGGAGGGGGGGATACCGCTGCCCATCTGGCCAGGAACAGAGCATCTGGGGGGAGACTCTCATGGAAAAACACCTCTCCGGATCTCTCTCTGGACCCTCCTGACTGGATAGGAACTGTCGTCCAACGTCTGTCTTTCAGTACCTGTTTAGCTGTTTAGCTGCTTACTGCATTTCATTCCCATAGCAATCTGAGTTTACCCAAATTGTTACGTACCTCTGGTGGATTTTCAAGGCCAGCCTGAGCTATCCTGTCTTGCACATTACAGCTGTGTCCCAAATAGCACCCTATTCACTATACAGAATATAAATATAGCGCCTCTGATCAAAAGTAGTGCACTACATAGGGAATAGGGTGCCATTTGAGAGACAGATTATATGTTTCCTGTTTCCAAGAAGCCAAGTTAGTCCAATGTGAGAGCAAAGTAAAGCAAGGCAACCACAAAACAAATGCCAAAACACAGGTTGTTCCTAGATAATGAGTTGCACAATGGGTCAGTTTGACTTTAAAGAACGCTCTGTACTGAGAAATCCGGGAATACAAATGATGACCTCATCAACAGAAAGGATTACACTCAATGCTCTCCTTACTGTACCTCCTGTTCATATTGTCATAAAGCTCATTAGTATGTTGGCTAAGAGTGTTTTTATACTTCTTAGTTACATGATCTGAAGGCTGTGTTGGGGGAATTGGAAAGCACACATATACACACACACACGCGCACACACACACACACACACACACACACACACACACACACACACACACACACACACACACACACACACACACACACACAGACACACACACATTTAAATACTTTATTTGAATCCACCAATCAAATTTACAAAACAAGGATCCAAACATTTCAAAGGTCCCTGTATGCATGGCACTCAAGGGTACAGAAAGCACTTCCTTCTTCAAACAGCTTGGCTGCCCACGACAGCTGAAACAGAGCAGTCCCTAGCCAATTGCTTCGCCCTAGATTGAAGCAGCTTCTCGGCAAAGGCCTGCGCCATGTAGCTGTCAAATGAGCAGCCCACTTCTAAAATGAGCACCTCCCCCTGGCCTCCCCCACAACAACAATATCTGGCGTATTTGGCACATAGGAAAACACATCATCATCAACATCAAACCAGCTTCCCCTTACACAAATTATTTATGCATGTGTGCTATTGGTGAGACCACTTGTCTCACCTCGCTGGCTATCAGGTCAACACACACACACACACACACACACACACACACACACACACACACACACACACACACACACAGCAGCAGCACCAGCAGCACCAGCGCTCTGTACCTCAGATAGCCTAAACAACAGGAGGTGTTAACTGACTAACAGAGAACATGGACACTTAAAGGACACTATACATCGTCCAATCCCTCTGGTACAACGCCATACATAAGCAACATACTGTACACACACACATACACACACAAACAGTAACATGCATATACACACTAGCGCATGCAAGGATCCATGCGCACACACACACACACACACACTCACACACTTCCTCCCTTGAGGAACATTCCTGTTTTAAGAGTAGGGGTTAAGACAGGCTGGGGTGTCAGGAATGGACGTGGGGGGGGGGGGGGGGGGGGGGGGGGGGGGGGGGTTGATGGGGGTGGGTTGGCTCTGAGTTCAGGCAGAGGAGCTGTGTTCACTCATATAGGCCCTGGCTTTGACTGATAGGGGACCCAGACAAGATGATGGGAGGAAGAGAGTGAGAGAGAGAGATAATGAGGGAAAGATAGATAGAGGGATAGACCAACAAAGAGAGAGAGAGGGAGAGAGACATAAAGAGAGAGAGACAGAAAGACCAAGAGAAAGAGAGATCAAGGGAGATGAGAGTGAGAGACAGAGAGAGAGGGTTTTGTTCAAGAGTGCAGATGCTAACTTCCTGAATCCTCCCCCCTTGGGCCTCAGATGGAGCGTGTGGCCCTCTTCATCACCTCTTCCTGGAGGAGCTAACGCTGGACAGACCACAGAACACCCTGACACCCTGACACTAACACAACACCTACTGAGAGATGGGGTCAGGACAGAGGGAGAGGAGAGACGGGGTGGAGGGAGGGGAGAGAGAGAGTACACAAAAAATGTAGAGAGAAATAGGGGTCAGGGTGAAAGAAGGGAGAATAGGGTGAGAGTGAGAGAGAGCGTGCGATAGAGAGAGAGAGAGAAAGAGAGAGAGAGAGAGAGAGAGAGAGAGAGAGAGAGAGAGAGAGAGAGAGAGGAGAGAGTCAGAGAAAGGGAGTCAGAGTGAGAGAAAGAAAGAAAGAAAGAAAGAAAGAAAGAAAGAAAGAAAGAAAGAAAGAAAGAAAGAAAGAAAGAAAGAAAGAAAGAAAGAAAGAAAGAAAGAAAGAAAGAAAGAAAGAAAGAAAGAAAGAAAGAAAGAAAGAAAGAAAGAAAGAAAGAAAGAAAGAAAGAAAGAAACAGGGATAGAGCCCAAGAGGCCCTCAGACAAAAAGAGGGCATGTTAAAAATAGGGTAAATTAAGAGTCAAACAGGGCATTACACTGCCACGTGTCAAGTTTACGTATGCAGTGAGCATAAGTTTGCGTGTGTGCATGTCAAATCAAATCAAATCAAATCAAATGTATTGGTCACATACACATGGTTAGCAGATGTTATTGCGAGTGTAGCGAAATGCTTGTGCTTTTAGTTCCGACAGTGCAGCAATATCTAGCAAGTAATATCTAACAGTTCTACAACAAATATCTAATACACACCAATCTAAGTAAAGGAATGGAATAAGAATATATAAATATATGGATGAGCAATGTCATTATCAGAGTGGCATAGGCTAAGATGCAATAGATAGTATAGAATACATATACATATGAGATGGGTAATGCAAGATATGTAAACATTATTAAGCTAGTATAGAATACAGTATATACATATGAGATAGGTAATGCAAGATATGTAAACATTAAAGTGGCATTATTAAAGTGACTAGTGTTCCATTTTTTTTTTTTTTTTTTTTTTTATTAAAGTGGCCAGTGATTTTCAAGTCTGTATGTAGGCAGCAGCCTCTCTGTGCTAGTGATGGCTGTTTAACAGTCTGATGGCCTTGAGATAGAAGCTGTTTTTTAGTCTCTCGGTCCCAGCTTTGATGCAGCGTTACTGTCCTCGCCTTCTGGATGATAGCGGGGTGAACAGGCAGTGGCTCGGGTGGTAGTTGTCCTTGATTATCTTTTTGGCCTTCCTGTGACATCAAGTGCTGTAGGTGTCCTGGAGGGCAGGTAGTTTGCCCCCGGTGATGTGTTCTGCAGACTGCACCACCCTCTGGAGAGCCCTGCGGTTGTGGGCGGTGCAGTTGCCGTACCAGGCAGTGATACAGCCCAACAGGATGCTCTCAATTGTACATCTGTAAAAGTTTGTGAGGGTTTTAGGGGACAGGCCAAATTTCTTCAGCCTCCTGAGGTTGAAGAGACGCTGTTGCGCCTTCTTCACCACAATGTCTGTGTGGATGGACCATTTCAGTTTGTCAGTGATATGTTCACCGAAGAACTTAACTTCTCCACTGCTGTCCCGTCGATGTGGATAGGGGGGTACACCCTCTGCTGTTTCCTGAAGTCCACGATCATCTCCTTTGTTTTTTTGACGTTGAGTGAGAGGTTATTTTCCCTGACAGTGTGTGACTGTGTGTGTCTAGCATTTTTATAGAGAGTATGTGTCTAGCGTGTGTGTGTGTGTAGCATGCCTGGTGCTGTCTTCACCTCCTGGGTGCATGAGCTGCCACGGTCCTGGGCCCCAGGAAGAGGATTTAACAAGGGGGGTTTCTAGTGTGTATAAATACCAAGTCAATCCTCTTTTTATGGTTGGGAGGGTGGGATGGGGGGGAAGAGAAGGGAAGGGAAGAGAGAGTGGAAAAGGAGGAACGAGGGATGGATGGGGGAGTGTTAATGATGCAGTGAGGCTGTGGCAGTTTCACGGCTGCTCGTTTTTCAAGCCCCCCTGCATGGCTGCACACACACAATCACAGGCTCTCTCTCTCTCTCTCTCTCTCTCTCTCTCTCTCTCTCTCTCTCTCTCTCTCTCTCTCTCTCTCTTCTCTCTCTCTCTCTCTCTCTCTCTTCTCTCTCTCTCTCTCTCTCTCTCTCTCTCTCTCTCTCTCTCTCTCTCTCTCTCTCTCTCTCTCTCTCTCTCTCTCTCTCTCTCCCCCCCCTCTCTCTCTCTCTCTCTCTCTCTCTCCCCCTCTCTCTCTCTCTCTCTCTCTCTCTCTCCCTCTCTCTCTCTCTCTCTCTCTCTCTCTCTCTCTCTCTCTCTCTCTCTCTCTCTCGCTCTCTCCCCCTCTCTCTCTCTCTCTCTCTCTCTCTATCTCTCTCTCTCTCTCTCCCCCTCTCTCTCTCTCTCTCTCTCTCTCTCGCTCTCTCTTTTTATGACAACAGCTATGTTTGTTTTACAGGGTTTTCACAATGTCCCTGTCCTACATCACAGTCCCCCTCTCTCAAAGTCATGAATTAAACGGTTATATACAGTGGGGAAAAAAAGTATTTAGTCAGCCACCAATTGTGCAAGTTCTCCCACTTAAAAAGATGAGAGAGGCCTGTAATTTTCATCATAGGTAAAGGTCAACTATGACAGACAAAATGAGGAAAAAAAAGCCAGAAAATCACATTGTAGGATTTTTAATGAATTTATTTGCAAATTATGGTGGAAAATAAGTATTTGGTCAATAACTAAAGTTTCTCAATACTTTGTTATATACCCTTTGTTGGCAATGACACAGGTCAAACGTTTTCTGTAAGTCTTCACAAGGTTTTCACACACTGTTGCTGGTATTTTGGCCCATTCCTCCATGCAGATCTCCTCTAGAGCAGTGATGTTTTGGGGCTGTCGCTGGGCAACACGGACTTTCAACTCCCTCCAAAGATTTTCTATGGGGTTGAGATCTGGAGACTGGCTAGGCCACTCCAGGACCTTGAAATGCTTCTTACGAAGGCACTCCTTCGTTGCCCGGGCGGTGTGTTTGAGATCATTGTCATGCTGAAAGACCCAGCCACGTTTAATCTTCAATGCCCTTGCTGATGGAAGGAGGTTTTCACTCAAAATCTCATGATACATGGCCCCATTCATTCTTTCCTTTACACGGATCAGTCGTCCTGGTCCCTTTGCAGAAAAACAGCCCCAAAGCATGATGTTTCCACCCCCATGCTTCACAGTAGGTATGGTGTTCTTTGGATGCAACTCAGCATTCTTTGTCCTCCAAACACGACGAGTTGAGTTTTTACCAAAAAGTTCTATTTTGGTTTCATCTGACCATATGACATTCTCCCAATCCTCTTCTGGATCATCCAAATGCACTCTAGTAAACTTCAGACGGGCCTGGACATGTACTGGCTTAAGCAGGGGGACACGTCTTGCACTGCAGGATTTGAGTCCCTGGCAGCGTAGTGTGTTACTGATGGTAGGCTTTGTTACTTTGGTCCCAGCTCTCTGCAGGTCATTCACTAGGTCCCCCCGTGTGGTTCTGGGATTTTTGCTCACCGTTCTTGTGATCATTTTGACCCCATGGGTGAGATCTTGCGTGGAGCCCCAGATCGAGGGAGATTATCAGTGGTCTTGTATGTCTTCCATTTCCTAATAATTGCTCCCACAGTTGATTTCTTCAAACCAAGCTGCTTACCTATTGCAGATTCAGTCTTCCCAGCCTGGTGCAGGTCTACAATTTTGTTTCTGGTGTCCTTTGACAGCTCTTTGGTCTTGGCCATAGTGGAGTTTGGAGTGTGACTGTTTGAGGTTGTGGACAGGTGTCTTTTATACTGATAACAAGTTCAAACAGGTGCCATTAATACAGGTAACGAGTGGAGGACAGAGGAGCCTCTTAAAGAAGAAGTTACAGGTCTGTGAGAGCCAGAAATCGTGCTTGTTTGTAGGTGACCAAATACTTATTTTCCACCATAATTTGCAAATAAATTCATAAAAAATCCTACAATGTGATTTTCTGGATTTTATTATCTCAATTTGTCTGTCATAGTTGATATGTACCTATGATGAAAATTACAGGCCTCTCTCATCTTTTTAAGTGGGAGAACTTGCACAATTGGTGGCTGACTAAATACTTTTTTTCCCCACTGTACGTATATATCTTTTAAAGAGTTACATGCTGGTGGTCCTGATTGTGATAGGTAATGCAGTCAGTGTACAGGACAGTGAATCTGATGTACTACTCATCAGATTCTAACAAGGATCCCATATTCCATATCTCTATTCTTACACTGACATTGGGTCTCTCTCCATAGATCTCATTCAGATTGCTCAGCCAATGCGTTCTGTGCATCCGTCCGTCTGTCTCTCTGATGGCGCCAGGCCAGCCTGGTCCTGTTTCAGTCCGTCCGTCCATTGACTGAGAGAGGGGCACTGGCACCCTCTACTACAACAGAGCCACGACATTGGAACAAGTGCTGTGTCCCAAATGGCACCCTATTCCCTAGTGCACTACTTTTGATTAGAGTCCATGGGCCCAGGTCAAATGTAGTGCAATATTGTATTCCCCTCCTCAACAACAGAAAATCCACAAATCTAAACCTCTAAACCTCCAGCCTATCAATTTAAGAAATGAGGAGACCCCCCCTCTTGACCCTCCGACCTCTTCGTATCCTCAGAGAATCTCAGGCATTCGCAGAGACGGTCACCCCTGCCAAAAAAAGTGTTTTGTTGAGCAACTCTGCAGCTTTTATTTTGGACTAAAAGTCTGTGTTTTGTTTCTGTGGGCGCGTTGCCATTGGTTGTTGGGAAAGGGGGGCCTCATATTTAGGACGAGATCCTTCATGGATACGCTTACATAACCTTAGCAGACACACACACACATACGCACATACAGTGCAATCAGAAAGTATTCACACTCCTTGGCTTTTCCATATTTTGTTGTATTACAGACTGAATTTAAAATTGATTAAATTGAGATTTGATGTCACTGGCCTACACAGACAATTTTACAAATTAATTACAAATGAAAAGCTGAAATGTCTTGAGTCAATAAGTATTCAACCCCTTTGTTATGGCAAGCCTAAATAAGTTAAGCAGTAAACATGTGTCATATGTCACATAATAAGTTGCGTGGAATCACTCTGTGTGCAATAATAGTGTTTAACATGATTTTTGAATATCTGTGCCCCACACATACAATTATCTGTAAGGTCCCTCAGTCGAGCATTGAATATCAAACAAAGATTCAACCACAAAGACCAGTGAGTGTTTCCAATGCCTCGCAAAGAAGGACACCTATTGGTAGACAGGTACATAAATAAAAAGCAGACATTGAATATCCCTTTGAGAATGGTGAAGTTATTAATTACACTTTGGATGGTGTATCAATACACCGAGTCACTACAAAGATACAGGCATCCTTCCTAACTCAGTTGCCGGAGAGGAAAGAAACCGCTCAGGGATTTCACCATGAGGCCAATGGTGACTTTAAAACAGTTTAATGGCTGTGATAGGAGAAAACTGTGGATGGATCAACAACATTGTAGTTACTCCACAATACTAACATAAATGACAGTGCAAAGAAGGAAGCCTGTACAGAATAAAAATATTCCTAAACATGCATCCTGTTTGCAATAAGGCACTAAAGTAAAACTGCAAAAAATGTGGCAAAGAAATTAACTTTATGTCCTGAATAGAAAGCATTATGTTTGGGGCAAATCCAACACAGCACCTCACTTAGTACCACTCTTCATATTTTCAAGCATGATGGTGGCTTCATCATGTTATGGATATGCTTGTCATCGGAAAGGACTGGGGTGTTTTTTTAGGACAAAAATAAATGGAATAGAGCTAAGCTCAGGAAAAATCCTAGAGAAAAACCTGGTTCAGTCTGCTTTCCAACAGACACTAGGAGACAAATTCACCTTTCAGCAGGACCATAACCTAAAACACAAGGCCAAATATACACTGGAGTTGCTTACCAAGATTACATTGAATGTTCCTGAGAGGCCTAGTTACAGTTTGGACTTACAGTGGGGAAAAAAAGTATTTAGTCAGCCACCAATTGTGCAAGTTCTCCCACTTAAAAAGATGAGAGAGGTCTGTAATTTTCATCATAGGTACACGTCAACTATGACAGACAAAATGAGAAAAAAAAAATCCAGAAAATCACATCGTAGGATTTTTTATGAATTTATTTGCAAATTATGGTGGAAAATAAGTATTTGGTCACCTACAAACAAGCAAGATTTCTGGCTCTCACAGACCTGTAACTTCTTCTTTAAGAGGCTCCTCTGTCCTCCACTCGTTACCTGTATTAATGGCACCTGTTTGAACTTGTTATCAGTAAAAAAGACACCTGTCCATAACCTCAAACAGTCACACTCCAAACTCCACTATGGCCAAGACCAAAGAGTTGTCAAAAGACACCAGAAACAAAATTGTAGACCTGCACCAGGCTGGGAAGACTGAATCTGCAATAGGTAAGCAGCTTGGTTTGAAGAAATCAACTGTGGGAGCAATTATTAGGAAATGGAAGACATACAAGACCACTGATAATCTCCCTCGATCTGGGGCTCCACGCAAGATCTCACCCCGTGGGGTCAAAATGATCACAAGAACGGTGAGCAAAAATCCCAGAACCACACGGGGGGACCTAGTGAATGACCTGCAGAGAGCTGGGACCAAAGTAACAAAGCCTACCATCAGTAACACACTACGCCGCCAGTGACTCAAAACCTGCAGTGCCAGACGTGTCCCCCTGCTTAAGCCAGTACATGTCCAGGCCGTCTGAAGTTAGCTAGAGTGCATTTGGATGATCCAGAAGAGGATTGGGAGAATGTCAGATAAAAGCAAAATAGAACTTTTTGGTAAAAACTCAACTCGTCGTGTTTGGAGGACAAAGAATGCTGAGTTGCATCCAAAGAACACCATACCTACTGTGAAGCATGGGGGTGGAAACATCATGCTTTGGGGCTGTTTTTCTGCAAAGGGACCAGGACGACTGATCCGTGTAAAGGAAAGAATGAATGGGGCCATGTATCGTGAGATTTTGAGTGAAAACCTCCTTCCATCAGCAAGGGCATTGAAGATGAAACGTGGCTGGGTCTTTCAGCATGACAATGATCCCAAACACACCGCCCGGGCAACGAAGGAGTGACTTCGTAAGAAGCATTTCAAGGTCCTGGAGTGGCCTAGCCAGTCTCCAGATCTCAACCCCATAGAAAATCTTTGGAGGGAGTTGAAAGTCTGTGTTGCCCAGCGACAGCCCCAAAACATCACTGCTCTAGAGGAGATCTGCATGGAGGAATGGGCCAAAATACCAGCAACAGTGTGTGAAAACCTTGTGAAGACTTACAGAAAACGTTTGACCTGTGTCATTGCCAACAAAGGGTATATAACAAAGTATTGAGAAACTTTTGTTATTGACCAAATACTTAATTTCCACCATAATTTGCAAATAAATTCATTAAAAATCCTACAATGTGATTTTCTGGATTTTATTTTCTTATTTTGTCTGTCATAGTTGACGAGTACCTATGATGAAAATTACAGGCCTCTCTCATCTTTTTAAGTGGGAGAACTTGCACAATTGGTGGCTGACTAAATACTTTTTTTCCCCACTGTAAATCGGCTTGAAAATCTATGGAAAGACTTGAAAATGGCTGTCTAGCAGTGATCAACAACCAACTTGACAGAGCTTGAATCATTTTTTTAAGAATAATGTGCAAATATTGTACAATCCAGGTGTGCAAAGCTCTTAGAGACTTACCCAGAAAGGCTCACAGCTGTAATCGATGACAAAGGTGATTCTAACATGTATTGACTCAGGGGTGTGAATACTTATGCAAATGAGAGCTTTCTGTATTTCATTTTCAATACATTTGCAAACATTTCTAACATTTCACTTTGTCATTATGGGGTATTATGTGTAGATGTGTGTGAGAAAAAAATACAACTTCATCCATTTTGAATTCAGGCTGTAACACAACAAAATGTGGAATAAGTCAAGGGGTATGAATACTTTCTGAAGGCACTGTGCATACACACAAAGCTGGAGAAGTGTGTGTGTATGTAGCCTGTTGTCTGACAATGGCATGATGTGTGTCAGACCCCCCACTATCATGTTGCTGCAGGTTGTTATTGTTTGTGTATGAATCTGTCTTTTCAGATGTAGCCAGGGAGGCCTCAAAATTAGAGTGGAAAAGTTTGAGCATTTCCATCACTTTATGTCTGGCTCAGGACTAGTCTACAGATGTAGGATCTTAATTTTAGCCAGTTTGCTACAGCAGGAAAATAATCTTGCAGCAACAAGAAATGTGAATTATTATGTGGATTATAATTAATGGACATTTTCTGTAGGGGTTGATACATTTTTCTTTAGGGCAAATCAAGTCAAAGTGGAAATTACAAACTTTAGAAGCATTTTAAAAACTCAAATACACTACACCTTTGCATTTCCTGCTGTGCATTAACATTCTCAGCAACAAAAGAGTGACCAAATTAAGATCCTGCATCTGTTCATGAATGAACTGAAGCTCACTCTCTCCCAGTGATTATCTCTCTATGGATCGTAGCTCTGTCTCCAACCTTTGTCTTTCTAAGCAACTGACTTTTTCTGGGACTGGAGTACATCAGTTGAAGTCTGGCGATTCTCTCTCTATGGTTCGAGGTCCTGTCTGTCTCTGGAACCATTCCTCTTTCACCCTGAGATACTGAACACTGTAGCTGTTGTCTGTCTGTTTGACCTGGCTGATACACAACTCAGAGTGAGAGTGTGAGGAAAGGAGAGATGGAGACAGTCTCTGATAATTCATGGAGTGTTAGGGGTTCTCATGCATTCCTCTGGTTTCATCCCAAACACTTTTCCCGATCGCATTTACAGTATATTACTAGTCCTACACACAGGTGACCTAACACAGGGTTAGATGATAGGAGAGGATGAGGAGGAGGAAGAGGAAGAGGAGGAGGAGGAAGAGGAAGAGGAAGAGGAAGAGGAAGAGGAAGAAGAGGAGGAGGAGGAAGAGTAAGAAGAGGAGGAGGAGGAGGAGGAGGAGGAGGAGGAGGAGGAGGAGGAGGAAGAGGAAGAGGAAGAGGAAGAGGAAGAGGAGGAGGAGGAGGAAGAGGAAGAAGAGGAAGAGGAGGAGGAGGAAGAGTAAGAAGAGGAGGAGGAGGAGGAGGAGGAGGAGGAGGAGGAGGAGGAGGAGGAGGAGGAGGAGGAGGAGGAGGAGTGAAACAAAGAAAGATTGCAACATTCATCCTCTTCCCTTTCCTTTTTATTCCATGGCATTTCTGTCCCCCTCCAGGCTTCCTCCTCCTGGGATCTGGACCGGCCCATCGGACGAGAGCAAATATTTACAGTGTGAGCTTAGAGGAAATAAACGGCCCCCCGTGGAGAGAGACAGAGTCCTGGGTTCACTCCAGCTGGCACGCGTCTCACACACACACACACACCCACACACCATCATGGACATCAAATTGTCTATAGTTATTTAGGGAACACGGACAAGCTCATCACAGACCTATAACTCTTAACTTCTACCTCTTATATCTCTCTCTCCCCCCTCTCTTTCTCTTTGTCCATTTGCCCCATTTCACTTTTTCTCTCTACTCTCCGTATCTTTTTCCCCTTCCATATTTCTCTCTCTCTCTCTCTCTCTCTCTCTCTCTCTCTCTCTCTCTCTCTCTCTCTCTCTCTCTCTCTCTCTCTCTCTCTCTCTCTCTCTCTCTCTCTCTCTCTCTCTCTCTCTCTCTCTCTCTCTCTCTCTCTCTCTCTCTCTCAAAGTAACATGTTGTTTAAAGAGGCTTCTTCTATCTTCTATCTATCTCACCACATTCCAGACATGTTTTATTTTCCTTAGGAGAACAGACAGGGGACAGTTAGCTCTACTGTTCACACAGCAAACCGATTTATCAGAGAGAGAAAGTCACCCTGCGATTCCACATGATTGTCCCTCCGCACACACACGCACACACACACACACACACACACACACAAACACACACACACACACAAACACACACACACACAAACACAGGCCCAAGGTCAGCTCCTCCCTGTCCAAACTAAAATATCCCTCAGTCCAGTACTTCAAGCTACCAAAGGACCCGACATTCACCCCCATCCACAGTAGCAGGCCTCTAAAGTGTAGACAACACTAACCCTGCTAACAGCACCACAGGGCATGGTGTCTGAGTCTGACTATAGGTCACTATAGGACACACAGGAAGCAGTAAGCTGCGGTTTTGCCAAGCGTCGTGCCACAGGAGGTTTGGAGGCAGCTTAATTGGGGAGAATGTGCTCATGGTGATGACTGGAGCGGAATTAGTGGAATGGTATTAAATACATCAAACACATGGTTTCCAGGTGTTTGATGCCATTCCATTTGCTCCGTTCCAGCCATTATGAGCCATTCTCCCCTCAGCAGTCTCCTGTGTGTCACACATGTCTTCCGTCCTCAGTCTAGCTGTCTGTCTGTCTGTCTGCTTAAACACACACTGTCTGCTCTCTGGCTCTCTACAATTAATTAAACCATGAAACAGCGATTAATAAGCAGACTGTCTTTTGTCTCAACAACATCTGATTGTGATTTGGGAGCCATTCCCGTTGATGACCCTGATGGCCTCAGCATATTTCAGGGCCAGTATTTTAAACACGTCACATTTTTCTGCTCTAATTCAGCAGCAACAGCACAACGAGGGGAGGGGGGGGAGGGAGCGAGAGAGAGCAAGAGCATGCGAGAGAGAGAGAGAGCGAGAGAGAGAGAGAGAGAGAGAGAGAGCGTGCGAGAGAGAGAGAGAGAGAGAGAGAGAGAGGAGGGGGGGGGGGGGGGGAGAAGAGAGTGGTCATCTGGGACCTAATGCACACAAACACACGTCACTGTCTGTCACAGACCCCCACCAGGCCTCTCTACACACTGATAGGTCTAGGGTCAACACACACACACACACACACACACAGCTCCAAGGTCAGCTCCTACACCTTGAGGAAATCCTGTATTTGTTGATCTCAGTACTGACTGGCTACACAGCCTCCTTAGCGAATCAATGACACTCGGTTTGTCTTTAACTCACTGTGAGCTCACAGGGCACTGTATAGCACTTTGTGACAACTGCAGATGTAAAAAGGGCCTCATAAAATACATTTCATTGAATTTGATTGACAGGCATCATGGAGCTAAGTGGTCTGTTTTCAGAGGTGAAATAGTCAGATCGCCCAGACTGAAACACTCTGAAATTATCTTCACCATCCTTCACCACGTTGATGTGTCACTCTCCAAAGAACAGATTGATGTCCTTATTGACAAAGGTTCTTGAAACCACTGTGCACAGAACTGGTGCATACACCAACATGAAACCATTAGACGCATTGTAGAGGGGTCCACACTCAAATGTTTTATTTTTAAAGTAATTTTATGCTTACAAGAATAGAGTCAACATGGCTGTCCTTACCATATATATAAAACTGTTCTATATCTATGGTCCATACTGGGCCCATTCCCCTACATCTGTGACCTACCTGTGCATTCTTGCTGCAGCCCCTTGCCGTAGTGGCCCTTCTCACAGATACAGTCGTACTGGCCCGTGTGGGTGCCGCACTTGCAGCTGGCCATGATGTCACAGCAGTCCGAACCTGCCTCGCACAGAGACGAGCAGCGTGATAGGTCCTCCTGGATGTAACTTCCTGTCGGCAGGTCTGAGGGGAGACAAAGGTCATAGACGCAAAGGTCAAAGGTCACCAGAGGATATTTGCAAAGATGTTCATAATTTCATAAACTTCTTGCTTGTCCACGGAAAGTGAGAGAGGAGAGATGGAAAGAAAGGAGAGGTGGAGAAGAGAGGGAATGAGTGGAGGGCTGGATCAACTCACTAAAAGAGGAGCGAGGGGTGATGAGAAAGGAGAGGGAAAGAGAGAGGGGAGAGAGAAATAAGGGAGAGGAGAGGAGAGAGAGTGAGTTTGTGATATTGTAAGGAAACCAATTAATCAAACCAAAGGGCCACTGGAAGAGGTCAATACACTGGTGCGAGATAACAGTTTTCTGAGTCATTTTACTGATAACTGTATTCTACTCCAATCCTGATAACAGAGTAGATTACCGTAAATTGGCCTACTACTGTATAAACACATCTGTCTTGATTAATCTGGTAAAAATGTAATGTATGCTAAGATAGGGCTGAACACGCTTATCTGCCCCACACATAAATAAAAACAAAAGGAGCAGGATTGGCTGAGCCATTGTTTGTTCTTTCTGAGAAGCAGGAACCAAACAAAGGGCATTGTGGGACAAATGTTTTTCACACATGGCTGAGGATGGTGTTTGGTCCAGGGGTTTGCAGTGGTAGAGAAAGCAGACCTGGGTTCAAATAATATTTGAACACTTTCAAAAATGTTAGCTACACTTGATTGAGCTTGCCTGGTGCAATGGACTCAATGGCTGGAGTGGGAGCTATGGCTGAAACTGGGGCTATGGGGCTGAGGAGCTGATGCTTGAGTTGGGGTTGGCAGAGGCGAGGAGTAGACTTGGAGAGGGAGAGTCAGTAAAACAGAGACACAAGGCTGGCCTGATAACATGAACTGGCTGCCATGGCTCACACTGGATCTGTCCCAAATGGCACCCTACTCCCTATATAGCCCTATGGGCCCTGGTCAAAAGTAGTGCACTATAAAGGGAATAGGGTGCCATTTGTGATTAACTGTCTGACAACCTTATCACTCTCTCTGTCTAACAGGACAGATTTACCACCGTCTAGGTTCTAATATAGTCTGTGTCCCAAATGATACACTATTCACTATATAGTGCACTACTATGACCAGGGCCCATATGGCTATATACGGAATAGGGTGCCATTTGTGACAGATCCCATAGGGCTCTGGTCAAAAGTAGTGCACTATATAGTGACTAGGGTGCCATTTGGGACGCAACCATAGACGGCTTTGGTGATGCATGTTGTTGTTTTACAGACCGATGCAACTGATGTCTGAGACTCCAGCATTATTCCTGGACTGTGCTCCCTCACATGGACTGTGGTAATGGAGAAGGTATTGTACCTCCTATTTTACTTTCTGATGTTATGTGTTGGCTAGACGTACAGAGCAAACTGTCTGCATGATGTGGATGGAATTTTACCCAACTTCTATGTTTTTATATATGCAGTACCAGTCAAACGTTTGGACACACCTACTCATTCCAGGGTTTTTCTTTATTTTTTATTATTTTCTACATTGTAGAATAATAGTGAAGACATCAAAACTATGAAATAACACATATGGAAACGTGGTAACCAAAAAAGTGTTAAACAAATCAAAATATATTTTAGATCTTAGATTCTTCAAAGTAGCCACCCTTTGCCTTGATGACAACTTTGCAAACGCTTGGCATTCTCTCAACCAACTTCATGAGGTACTCACCTGGAATGCATTTCAATTAACAGGTGTGCCTTATTAAAGTGAATTTGTGGAATTTCTTTCCTTCTTAATGTGTTTGAGCCAATCAATTGTGTTGTGACAAGGTAGGGGTGGTATACACAAGATAGCCCTATTTGGTAAAAGACCAAGTCCGTATTATGGCAAGAACAGCTCAAATAAGCAATGAGAAATGACAGTCCATCATTACTTTAAGACATGAAGGTCTGTCAATACGGAACATTTCAAGAACTTTGAAAGTTTCTTCAAGTGCAGTCGCAAAAACCATCAAGCGCAATGATGAAACTGGCTCTCATGAGGACCGGCACAGGAAAGGAAGACCCAGAGTTACCTCTGTTGCAGAGGATAAGTTCATTAGAGTTACCAGCCTCAGAAATTGCAGACCAAATAAATGCTTCACAGAGTTCAAGTTACAGACACATCTCAACATCAACTGTTCAGAGGAGACTGAATCAGGCCTTCATGGTCGAATTGCTGCAAAGAAACCACTACTAAAGGACACCAATAAGAAGAAGAGACTTGCTTGGGCCAAGAAATACAAGCAATGGACATTAGACCGGTGGAAATCTGTCCTTTGGTCTGGAGTCCAAATTGGAGATTATTGGTTCCAACCACCGTGTCTTTGTGAGACGCAGAGTAGGTGAACGGATGATCTCAGCATGTATAGTTCCCAACGTGAAGCATGGAGGAGGAGGTGTTATGGTGTGGGGGTGCTTTGCTGGTGACACCGTCTGTGATTTATTTAGAATTCAAGGCACACTTAACCAGCATTGCTACCACAGCATTCTGCAGCGATACGCCATCCCATCTGGTTTACATTTACATTTACGTCATTTAGCAGACGCTCTTATCCAGAGCGACTTACAAATTGGTGCATTCACCTTATAGCCAGTGGGATAACCACTTTAAAATGTCTTTTTTTTGGTGGGGGGTTGGGTGGGGGGTGGGGTGGGGTAAGGGGGGGGGGGGGTAGAAGGATTACTTTATCCTATCCCAGGTATTCCTTAAAGAGGTGGGGTTTCAAATGTCTCTGGAAGGTGGTGAGTGACTCCGCTGTCCTGGCGTCGTGAGGGAGCTTGTTCCACCATTGGGGTGCCAGAGCAGCGAACAGTTTTGACTGGGCTGAGCAGGAACTGTGCTTCCGCAGAGGTAGGGGAGCTAGCAGAACAGAGGTGGATGAACGCAATGCCCTCGTTTGGGTGTAGGGACATTTACATTTACATTTTTACATTTTAGTCATTTAGCAGACGCTCTTAACCAGAGCGACTTACAGGAGCAATTAGGGTTAAGTGCCTTGCTCAAGGGCACATTAACGTCATTTAGCAGACGCTCTTAGCCAGAGCGACTCACAAATTGGTGCGTTCACCCTATAGCCAGTGGGATAACCACTTTACAATTTGGGGGGGGGGGGGGGGGGTTAGAAGGAATACTTTATCCTAGGACTGATCAGAGCCTGAAAGTACGGAGGTGCCGTTCCCCTCACAGCTCCGTAGGCAAGCACCATGGTCTTGTAGCAGATGCGAGCTTCAACTGGAAGCCAGTGGAGTGCGCGGAGGAGCGGGGTGACGTGAGAGAACTTGGGAAGGTTGAACACCAGACGGGCTGCGGCATTCTGGATGAGTTGTAGGGGTTTAATGGCACAGGCAGGGAGCCCAGCCAACAGCGAGTTGCAGTAATCCAGACGGGAGATGACAAGTGCCTGGATTAGGACCTGTGCCGCTTCCTGTGTAAGGCAGGGTCGTACTCTCCGAATGTTGTAGAGCATGAACCTACAGGATCGGGTCACCGCCTTGATGTTAGCGGAGAACGACAGGGTGTTGTCCAGGGTCACGCCAAGGCTCTTCGCACTCTGGGAGGAGGACACAACGGAGTTGTCAACCGTGATGGCGAGATCATGGAACGGGCAGTCCTTCCCCGGGAGGAAGAGCAGCTCCGTCTTGCCAAGGTTCAGCTTGAGGTGGTGATCCGTCATCCACACTGATATGTCTGCCAGACATGCAGAGATGCGATTTGCCACCTGGTTATTACATTTACATTTACATTTTAGTCATTTAGCAGACGCTCTTATCCAGAGCGACTTACAGTTTAGTGAATACATATATATATTTTTTTATACTGGCCCCCCGTGGGAATCGAACCCACAACCCTGGCGTTGCAAACGCCATGCTCTAGCAACTGAGCTACATCCCTGCCGGCCATTCCCTCCCCTACCCTGGACGACGCTGGGCCAATTGTGCGCCGCCCATGAGTCTCCCGGTCGCGGCCGGCTGCGACAGAGCCTGGATTCGAACCAGGATCTCTAGTGGCACAGTCAGCACTGCGATGCAGTGCCTTAGACCACTGCGCCACTCAGGAGACCAAGGGGGAAAGGAGAAGATTAGTTGTGTGTCGTCTGCGTAGCAATGATAGGAGAGGCAATGTGAGGATATGACAGAGCCAAATGACTTGGTGTATAGCGAGAATATGAGAGGGCCTAGAACTGAGCCCTGGGGGACACCAGTGGTGAGAGCACGTGGTGCGGAGACAGCTTCTCGCCACGCCACTTGGTAGGAGCGACCTGTCAGATAGGACACAATCCAAGAGAAGAGCCGCGCCAGAGAAGCCCAGCTCGGAGATGATGGAGAGGAGGATCTGATGGTTCACAGTATCAAAGGCAGCAGACAGGTCTAGAAGGACAAGAGCAGAGGAGAGAGAGTTAGCTTTAGCAGTGCGGAGAGCCTCCGTGACACAGAGAAGAGCAGTCTCAGTTGAATGACCAGTCTTGAAACCTGACTGGTTTGGATCAAGAAGGTAATTCTGAGAGAGATAGCAAGAAAGTTGGCTAAAGACGGCACGCTCAAGAGTTTTGGAGAGAAAAGAAAGAAGGGATACTGGTCTGTAGTTGTTGACATCAGAGGGATCGAGTGTTGGTTTTTTGAGAAGGGGTGCAACTCTCGCTCTCTTGAAGACGGAAGGGACATAGCCAGCGGTCAAGGATGAGTTGATCAGCGAGATGAGGTAAGGGAGAAGGTCACCGGAGATGGTCTGGAGAAGAGAGGAGGGGATAGGGTCAAGCAGGCAGGTTGTTGGGCGGCCGGCCGTCACAAGTCGCAAGATTTTATCTGGAGAGAGAGGGGAGAAAGAAGTCAAAGCATAGGGTAGGGCAGTGTGAGCAGGACCAGCAGTGTCATTTGACTTAACAAACGAGGATCGGATGTCGTCAACCTTCTTTTCAAAATGGTTGACGAAGTCATCCACAGAGAGGGAGGAGGGGGGGAGGGGGAGGAGGATTCAGTAGGGAGGAGAAGGTGGCAAAGAGCTTCCTAGGGTTAGAGGCAGATGCTTGGAATTTAGAGTGGTAGAAAGTGGCCTTAGCAGCAGAAACAGATGAAGAAAATGTAGAGAGGAGGGAGTGAAAAGATGCCAGGTCCGCAGGGAGTCTAGTTTTCCTCCATTTCCGCTCGGCTGCCCGGAGCCCTGTTCTGTGAGCTCGCAATGAGTCATCAAGCCACGGAGCTGGAGGGGAGGACAGAACCGGCCGGGAGGATAGGGGGCATAGAGAGTCAAAGGATGCAGAAAGGGAGGAGAGGAGGGTTGAGGAGGCAGAATCAGGAGATTGGAGGGAGAAGGATTGAGCAGAGGGAAGAGATGATAGGATGGAAGAGGAGAGAGTAGCGGGAGAGAGAGAGCGAAGGTTGCGACGGCGCATTACCATCTGAGTAGGGGCAGAGTGAGTAGTGTTTGAGGAGAGCGAGAGAGAATAGGATACAAAGTAGTGGTCGGAGACATGGAGGGGAGTTGCAGTGAGATTAATAGAAGAACAGCATCTAGTAAAGATGAGGTCAAGCGTATTGCCTGCCTTGTGAGTAGGGGGGGACGGTGAGAGGGTGAGGTCAAAAGAGGAGAGGAGTGGAAAGAAGGAGGCAGAGAGAAATGAGTCAAAAGTAGACGTAGGGAGGTTGAAGTCCCCCAGAACTGTGAGGGGTGAGCCATCCTCAGGAAAGGAACTTATCAAGGCGTCAAGCTCATTGATGAACTCTCCAAGGGAACCTGGAGGGCGATAAATGACAAGGATGTTAAGCTTAAATGGGCTAGTGACTGTGACAGCATGGAATTCAAATGAGGAGATAGACAGATGGGTCAGGGGAAAAATAGAGAATGTCCACTTGGGAGAGATGAGGATTCCTGTGCCACCACCCCGCTGACCAGATGCTCTCGGGGTATGCGAGAACACATGGTCAGACAAGGAGAGAGCAGTAGGAGTAGCAGTGTTTTCAGTGGTAATCCATGTTTCCGTCAGCGCCAAGAAGTTGAGGGACTGGAGGGTAGCATAGGCTGAGATGAACTCTGCCTTGTTGGCAGCAGAACCATCTGCTTAGTGGGACTATCATTTGTTTTTCAACAGGACAATGACCCAACACACCTCCAGGCTATTTTACCAAGAAGGAGAGTGATTGAGTGCTTTTTTGGTTACTACATGATTCCATATGTGTTATTTCATAGTTTTGATATCTTCACTATTATTCTACAAGGTAGAAAATAGTAGAAATAAAGAAAAACCCTTGAATGAATAGGTGTGTCCAAACCTTTGACTGGTACTGTATAACTTAGTCACATGGGGCTGCCTGTATCCTAAATTGAGAAAAACATATTCCACTCAATCTTTCCTTCCCACAAATCTCTCATTGACATAGTACTGTAAAATCTGATTCACATAAGCCTTCAAGTGTCAGCCTGGGAACCAGTCTCTTGTGCTATCATTCCACTCCTTGCCACTCCTTTTTTTGGCATGACACGAGAGTCAAATAAAATTGTATTTGTTACATGCGCCGAATACAACAAGTGTAGACTTGGCAAGGAGTGAAAAGAGTGGTACTCAGACTATTCAATTACTCCGTCCCCTCACCTTCATGCAGCGCGCGGCGAGCCAGGGCCTCAAACTCGGCAAAGTTGTGTACCAGGTAGCAGTGCTGGTCTTTGGGGTGTGAGGCCATGTCATTGAGCTCACGGATGTTCCCCTGCCAGATTCCCAGGGTGTAGATCTCCACCCCCTGCTCCCTCAGAGCGGCCGCCACCGGGCGAGGGTCACCCCCGTTGGAGTAGCCGTCCGTTATCAGGAAGATAACCTTGGTGGCATTGGCCCGCGAGTGACGCAGGATTTGCTGTGGGAGGATGATAAGATTGGAATAATTAATACGTGTGAATGAATGGTGGATGTTGTTGGATCATGATCAGGTATTGCACTGAGTGAAGTGAAAACTGTAACTAGCAAATGCATTAATGTGGTTTGAAAGATACCATTGCTCGGAATGCAGACCAACATATTTCCAACATCATTGACATGATTAAATTGAATGATTAATGATATTAGTTAACTGCACATACAACCCCCCCACAACCCCACAATTCTGTGAGACTGACTCCCAGAAAACAAAAGGGACATTGGCAGGTCAGGCAATACAGAGAAGAGAAGAAAAAAGCAGCAACGCTGCAAGTGTACAGTAATTAGCCTCTCCTTTAGTCTGTACAGCTGCTGTCAGCTAACCACTAGAACACTAGAACAATCCTGTTATAGCAGAGTGGAGCTGCCTCAGACCTAGGTTCAAACAGTATTAGAAATCATTTCAATGGGCCTCCCAAGTGGCGCAGCGGTCTAAGGCACTGCATCACAGTGCTAGAAGCGTCACTACAGACCCGGTTCGATCCTGGGCTGTATCACAACCGGCCGTGATCAGGAGTCCCATAGGGCGGCGCACAATTGGCCCAGCGTCATCAGGGTTAGGGGAGGGTTTGACCGGTGGGGCTTTACTTGGTTCATCACACTCTAGCAACTCCTTGTGGCGGGCCGGGCGCCTGCAGGCTGACTTCGGTCGTCAGTTGAACGGTGTTTCCTCCGACACATTGATGTGGCTGGCTTTTGGGTTTAGCGGGCGGGTGTTAAGAAACGCTGTTTGGCGGATCATGTTTCGGAAGACGCATGACTCGACCTTCGCCTCCCGAGCCCGTTTGGGAGTTGCAGCGATGAGACAAGATTGAAAGGGGGGTCAAATACAGTAAATTAAACTTTCAAAAATAATTTCAAATACTTCATCTGTGTTTGATGGAGCTTGCCTGGCGAAATGGGACAAATATGATAGTCCCAAAAGTGTAACCACCACCCATCTGGCTTCTCTAGGCTAAAGCGAACTTTCAAAGTATTTCAAAGATTTTGAATAGTATTCGAAATCCAGGACAGGACTCCCTCAGACACAGGCTCTGGTTCGCAGCACTAAATTTAGCTGCAGTTGACAACCAATCCCTGTACAATTAGACAGGGCATTAAAGACACAGAGAAACATATCTTTATTTCCCCTTCGCAGAAATCCTGGAGAGAAAAAGAGAGAAAGCTCTGCTGCTGTGCTATACTGTCATGTACCCGACATGCAAGGCCAAGCCAGACCAGACCTGCTACAGTCTGTATAGTTGGTCTGTTTGTTTGGAATGAAATGAATTGAAATTGTATAGATGAGAGGAAGAGGAGAGTGAAAAGAGGAGGACAATACAGTGAAGATACTGTAGGGAAAGAGTGAAGAGAGATTGATGGAGAGATAATGGGATAATTGAAATGAGTGGGTGAGAGTGTTAAATGTATGTGAGAGAATCCTAGAGCAAAATGGATAGATTTGACCTCATAAAGGGCTGTGAGACAAAGTGTGAGGGAGAGATAATGGAGAGAGTGTGAGAGATAGAAAGAGAGAAAGAGAGAGAGAGTGAGAGAGAGCGAGTGAGAGAAAGAAAGAAAGAAAGAAAGAAAGAAAGAAAGAAAGAAAGAAAGAAAGAAAGAAAGAAAGAAAGAAAGAAAGAAAGAAAGAAAGAAAGAAAGAAAGAAAGAAAGAAAGAAAGAAAGAAAGAAAGAAAGAAAGAGAAAGCTAGAGCTCTGTTCTTTACTGTTTAATTGGCTTCAAGCATCTCCAGCAGGGTAATGTAATTACAGAGGCTGTGAAGCGAGGGAGGGAGGGAGGGAGGGAGGGAGGGAGGGAGGGAGGGAGGTATATAGATCGGGAGAGAAGGAGGGAGGGAAGAAAAGCCTGGCCTCTCTGATCCTCTCCTCAAAGTCACTAGAAAGGCACCCTGGTTCTCATCCCAAAATCCCAGACCTGGCTGCTTCGCTCCCATGTGTCAGTGCAGCCAGGCAGGCTGCTTAGTTATGGTGTGGGCCTTCCCTGGTTCTCCCCTAGACCTAACCCCTGTCTGCTGTCACCAAACCACAGTGATGTCTTTGCGGCCTGCGCCCCGGAGGGGGTGGAGTAGGGGTGAGGAGAGAATAGAGACATGACTGAGAGAGAGATGTGTGTTTTGGGGTGTTTCTAGGTCTTTTATGGGGCGGTTGCTCAAAGGGCTGTGGGGCCGTAGTGGTTCGTGTTAGGGTGTGAGACGATGACTGATGGCCGGTGGTGAAGAAGGGGGTGCCACAGCTGAGTGTGTGTATATATAGAGAGTATATATAGCTACACACACACACACTGGTTCCTCCATCGCATATAAAACAGTTGTGGGCCTCACTAATTGTAGGATTTGGCAGCTGGCAAGAGAAACACCTTTTGGCATGACGCCTCTGTGTGTGTGTGTGTGTGTGTGTGTGTGTGTGTGTGTGTGTGTGTGTGTGTGTGTGTGTGTGTGTGTGTGTGTGTGTGCGTGCGTGCGTGCGTGCGTGCGTGCGTGCGTGCGTGCGTGCGTGCGTGCGTGCGTGCGTGCGTGCGTGCGTGCGTGCGTGCGTGCGTGCGGGCGTGCGGGCGCGCGTGTGTGTGTGTGTGTGTATGTGTGTGTGTGTGTGTGAATAGGATAAGAGTACTCAACCAACACCATGAGCTTTGGGTAACCCTGTGTGAGGTTGGAGCCCTGTGATATACTGTACAGAGTGCATCACATGCATTTCCTCAACGATGTACTTGGCAGGTCTTACCGTGTGATACACCATCTAAGAAAGATAAAACACAGCAGCTTTAGGATAGTGGAAGAGTGTCTGTATTTGAGTTTAGATGTCTGTCAAAGCATAGAGATAGGAGAGAGAGAGAGAGAGAGAGAGAGAGAGAGAGAGAGAGAGAGAGAGAGAGAGAGAGAGAGAGAGAGAGAGACTGGACAGATTCCAAAGAGTTTAAGGAAACTTTGCCGCTGTGCGTTCCAAAACTCCTCACACACTTTGGCAAGAGAGCAGAGAGGAGATGAGCGCTCCATATGTGCAGAGCTGCTGGTGGAGATATTCACACGCACACAACCACACATACACACACACACACACACACTGTCATTAAAGCAGGGATGGCAGAGGTGGGAATAGCAACTACAGTGGTGCATCTGAACAGATGCTGCATTGCCTTGAGTGGGGCACATTGTTTGGGATATTACAAGGGCCAGATGCCAGACTTCAGAAGATATTGCCAAGAGGTTCTATCTCCTTATGGGGCCATCATGGTGCCAATGTCCTCAAGCCTTTCATCAAATCAAAAGGATCTATAACCCTGAATATTAAATAAGACCCCCTCTCTCTCCCACCCTTGGCCGCCCAGTGTCTTTGATCAAGGCTCAGACACACCTGGCTCTGTACGAGCTGTGGGTAATCCCATCTGTTGCTATATGGCTGCTCCTGTAGCTGTGGCCATATGCTTACAAGATACTTCAGACGAGTGTTGAGATGCACCCAAGGAAGTAATGATGTCTGCCCGATGCAGGCTGGGAGTTTTGCTGTCAGTACACCTGATAAAGGTGATGAAGGAAGATTATCTTCGGGTCACTGAAGTAAAATGGAGGACGGTTCACTGAGGTAAAATGGAGGATGGATCACTGAGGTAAAATGGAGGACGGATCACTGAGGTAAAATGGAGGACGGATCACTGAGGTAAAATGGAGGGCAGATCACTGAGGTAAAATGGAGGGCGGATCACTGAGGTAAAATGGAGGGCGGATCAATGAGGTAAAATAGAGGGCGGATCACTGAGGTAAAATGGAGGACGGATCACTGAGAGAGAAAGAGGAAAGAAGGAGGTCTTCCTATCATTCTGTTACACCTCTTTTTCTTCCTCCAGAATCGTTCTTTTATTCCAGAGTGGATAAATGCAAACCAAATGCGAATGGAAAACAAGAGCTGCCACTCCCCCCTCGGTCGGAAGTTGAGAGCGCTTGTTTTGACATGGTATCTGTTCTTGGCTCTGGTGGCAAGAATAACAACAACCCAGAGCCAAGCTAGCGGACAAAAACACAAAACACAAAACACTACACCCCCCGAACGGACGCTAGTAGACTCAACTTTGCCACCATTGAGCAATATCTCAGAGGCTTACATACTTTAGATATGGGTCACTTTCAGCAAGAGTGTTGACAAAGTCAATTTTGTAAGATGACATTTGATCTTTATCCCGCCCAAACATGTTTTCGTATGGTAGGCATGAAAGCTTCCTCTCTCTGTCTCAACACATGCTAGGGAGGGGAATGGTTATGTTTGGGTGGTCTATTAAATGCTTTACATTCTTAAGGATTTCACCAAATTCTATATTTTTTTCATTATATCTAGATAGGGATGCACAAAATCCAACACTAGAGCACAGGAATCCTCTTCATAGACTTATTCATTTCCATTCATTCATTGTTTCTCTGATGCCCTACCAACATACCCACAATGGGCAGTCTCTCCTTAGGCTTCTGCCACATCACCCACTATATTCTGCTAATAACTTCCATATTTGTGGTGCCCTTATTTTAAAAACTTTCCAAACTCAATTACAACAAAACCTCCTAAAACACAGGAATGACAGAGTAGCCTAACTCCCTCCTTGAGGAAAGGAACTCTGTTTAGTGTAACTTTTTAGTGAAAAGGGGCCATCAACTCAAAGAATTCGTCTGCGTGTGAAAAGGCACCATATTATCTCTATAGTGCACTATAAACCTACAGGGAATCTCAGAATCTGGTGTCAAATAGGTCCAAATGTATTGCTGTATATAAGGAATAGGGTGCCATTTGAGACGTAACCCTTGTCAGTCTGATGCTACACTGAGACACATAGTGAAAAGCAAAGCCCGTTCTAATTGAATAAGCAAACCCCTATGGAGTCCTACTTATATTAGAGATCTCGTCACCACTACTTTACAGTAATGTGTTTAACTGTCCAGTCTAGCAACAGTGAAAGATGGAGAGTGAGTGGAGAGTGGACACTCACTCAATTAATTACCAGAGACAGTGG
>NW_028157152.1:105000-145015 GCF_964263955.1 Coregonus lavaretus | reverse complement strand
TCTCTCTCTCTCTCTCTCTCTCTCTCTCTCTCTCTCTCTGTCTCTCTCTATCACTCTCTCTCTATCACTCTCTCTCTGTCTCTCTCTATCTATCACTCCCTCTCTTTTTCTTTCTCTCTTTCTGTGTGTGTGCGTGCGTGTGTGTCGGTGTGTGTGTGTGTGCGTGTGCATGTGTTTACGTGTGTGTGTGTGTGTGTGTGCCATGCACTCACAGTAGTCGTCCTGCAGTGAGGGCAGCGCCAGAGTCAGCTGTGGTTTCGACTGGTCTGGAGACAGGTCTGGAGTAGAGGGAGCCCTATACAGGACAGAGAATGGCTGCAGGGCAGAATCCCACACAGAGACACACACAGTCAGGTATAAAACACACCGTGAAATCATACTGTAGCACAGGAGGCAGTGGCACCTTAATTGGGAGGACGGGCTCATAGTAATGGCTGGAACGGAATTAATGGAATGGTATCGAACTCATCAAACACATGGTCTCCATGTGTTTGATGCCATTTCATTCACTCCATTCCAGCCATTATTATGAGCTGTCCTCCCCTCACCAGCCTCATGTGTACTGTTGATACAGTAGTAGTAAATATAAGTCATACTGTACCTGCCTTCTCTGAGCATCTCTCCTGTTCTCTGGAAGCAGACCACACCCAGTCCTACAACAGCAACAACAACATCAACAACAACAACAACAACAACATGTTCTCCAGAAGCAGACCCACAACCAGTCCTATGACAACAAAAACAACAACACGTCCAACAACACAAACACATCTTGTTATTTACAGTACATCCAAAGGGTGGGGGGGATTAGTGGTTAGGTTTAGGGGTTGGGTTCCGGGTTAATGTTAGGGTTAGGGGTTAGGGATTAGTGGTTAGGTTTAGGGGTTGGGTCCCGGGTTAATGTTAAGGTTAGGGGTTAGGGGATTAGTGGTTAGGTTTAGGGGTTGGGTCCTGGGTTAATGTTAAGGTTAGGGGTTAGGGATTAGTGGTTAGGTTTAGGGGTTGGGTCCCCGGGTTAATGTTAGGGTTAGGGGTTAGGGATTAGTGGTTAGGTTTAGGGGTTGGGTCCCGGGTTAATGTTAAGGTTAGGGGTTAGGGTTAAGGTTAGGGGGTTAGGGGTTAGGGTTAAGGTTAGGGTTAGGGTTAAGGTTAAGGGTTAGGGTTAAGGTTAGGGGTTAGGGTTAAGGTTAGGGGTTAGGGTTAAGGTTAGGGGTTAGGGTTAAGGTTAGGTGTTAGGGTTAAGGTTAGGGGTTAGGGTTAAGGTTAGGGGTTAGGGTTAAGGTTAGGGGTTAGGGTTAAGGTTAGGTGTTAGGGTTAAGGTTAGGGGTTAGGGTTAAGGTTAGGGGTTAGGGTTAAGGTTAGGGGTTAGGGTTAAGGTTAGGGGTTAGGGAAAATAAGATTTAGAATGGAAATCAAACGTAGATCTCCACAACGATAGAAGAACAAAATGTGTGTGTGTGTGTGTGTGTGTGTGTGTGTGTGTGTGTGTGTGTGTGTGTGTGTGTGTGTGTGTGTGTGTGTGTGTGTGTGTGTGTGTGTGTGTGTGTGTGTGTGTGTGTGTGGATAGACCTGTTTAGGCACATTCCTCCTGTAAGTGGTTGATGCTGTGATCGGTCTGAAGACATTACTCTGTGACACTCCGGCCTCCACCACTGTGTCTGACAGAGAAAGGTTACACCATCAGCTTGCATCATGTATACTGTTGCAACATGCAACAATTTCAACGATTTTACTGAGTTACAGTTCATATAAGGAAATCAGTCAATTGAAATAAATAAATTAGGCTCTAATCTATGGATTTCACATGATTGGACAGGGGCCCACACACTGGGAAGCCAGGACCAGCCAATCAGAATGAGTGTTTCCCCACAAAAGGGCTTTACAGAAAGAAATACTCATTTTATTGTCCCCAGCACAAGGTGCACCTGTGTAATCATCATGCTGTTTAATCAGCTTATTGATATGCCACACCTGTCAAGTGGATGGATTATCTTGGCAAAGGAGAAATGCTCACTAACAGGGATGTAAACAAATTTGTGCACAACATTTGAGAGAAATAATATTTTTTGTGCGTATGGAAAATTTCTGGGATTTTTTTTATTTCAGCTCATGAAACATGGGACCAACACTTTACATGTTGCATTTATATTTTTGTCCAGTGTATGTCTGTGTACCTTTACAGTCATTGGTGTTTACAGTAAACAGGCAATGAGATGAGGCCCTTTTTCACCTAACCAACATCGTGTGAATGTGTGGATGTTTCAAATATAGAAGTAGATCTAGTAGAGTTAACTGTTAAACCTGTAGTATATTATTTATTATTTGTATTATAAGAAAATGTCCCTTTGGGATATTAAAATATTCCCTTCATTCATGAATTCATTCAAACCTTGAAGACTTGTCTCTGTGCTCTGCTCTTGTGTCAGTTTTGTTCTCGCTGCGCCCCCTGACGGTGAATCCAGAGACAGTCTCTGACAGACCGTGTCAAACTCCCGGTAGGGCGAACGGCGCCCCCTGGAGGCCACGGGGCTACTAGCTAAAGGCTGCTCCGCGCTCAGCCGCCTGCAAACCATCCGCCTCTTGAAGCGCTTGTATGATGATGAGAGATGAGGCGCCTCAATGCCTGTCTAAAAAAGATGTAAATAGGGTTGACATTAGAATAATGGCTAATAAAACATGAGTTATTATATATATATATATATATATATGCCATTTAGCAGACGCTTTTATCCAAAGCGACTTACAGTCATGCGTACATAGATTTTTGTGTATGGGTGGTCCCGGGGATCGAACCCACTACCTTGGCTTTAAAAGTGCTGTGCTCTACCAGCTGAGCTACAGAGGACCACAGTTATTAACTGTAAGGATCATTTACATTTTTTTTTTTTTTACATTTTAGTCATTTAGCAGACGATCTTATCCAGAGCGACTTACAGTTAGTGAATACATATATATTTTTTTATACTGGCCCCCCGTGGGAAACGAACCCACAACCCTGGCGTTGCAAACGCCATGCTCTATCAACTGAGCTACATCCCTGCCGGCCATTCCCTCCCCTACCCTGGACGAATTGTGCGCCGCCCATGAGTCTCCCGGTCACGGCCGGCTGCGACAGAGCCTGGATTCGAACCAGGATCTCTAGTGGCACAGTTAGCACTGCGATGCAGTGCCTTAGACCACTGCGCCACTTAGGAGACAATTGTATGCTTATTGTTCACATCTTCAATGTTATGCAAAGTTTTTTTAAATGCAGACTACAGTAAACATTTCAAGATTTCAAGATTTTGCCCCGAGATGTAGGCCTAGACAAATAATAAATCAGAGTTTTGCTAAATCGCCATAAAAACTCTAAATTCCTTTAGTGAAATCTGATGCCTAACACAGAACAGACCTCCTCCAAAACCCTGTTGCCTCCTCAATCTGCTATGCGCCCATCCAGCCAGCCAGCCAGACTCAACCCAATCCCCATTCACAAACTCCTTCCCCCGCCCCAAGCTATCCTTGTCCCCGTCCAAGATGGAGGCACTGGAGGTTTTGGGGGGCTACCCGACCAAGCCCTCTGACCCTCGAACACGAATGGTCAGTGTTCTACTGAGTATGACGGTTGTTATGGGATGTTTATTAATGCTACATAGTTTTCTCAAAATCGCCAAGTCGCGGAAGCCGCAAGATTTCTACTCTTTTGAGGTGAAGGACACCAAAGGGAGAAGCGTCAAAATCATGGGATCGGAGGCGGAGCCAGCTTTCAAATTCATAACAGGTAAGCACAGTAGGCTTATCATTAGACCAGAGATCTGGGGCGATAGGTAGCTTAGTGGGTAAGAGCGTTGTGCCAGTAACCAAAAGGTCGCTGGTTCTAATTCCTGAGCCGACTAGGTGAAAAATGGGACAAGGTGAAGTTTATCACAGGTAAACAAAGCTTAGCCTACAGGCCCTTTTCATCTTTAGTCTAAATAAAGTAGTTATTTTCTATTCTATTCAAGATAATGTTTTTCATGGACACTGTGGCTGTAGGAGGAATTGCAGGTATTATAGCACATTGGCACACAACACAACATAGAACATTGGACCTAGTAAACGTTTGTTTCCATTCGCCAGATCACAGATTCTATAAAAGAAGATTCCAAAGTGGAACTTCTGGAAGTTCCTGGTGAACCCTGAGAGCCAGGTGGTGGGATACTGGAAGGCAGAGGAGCCCACCGAGAGCGTGCGTAAGGAGGCCACGACCGGTGGTGCGTGAGATCATTTTAAAGAAAAGGGCAGAGCTCTAACAGGTTTGAACTTGGAGATGGTGAAGACAGTCCTGGGGTACTGTATGATGGACGAACATTTCAACAGACTTTATTACCCTGTGGTATGGAAAATTATTTGCCACTTCGCCAAAACTTTGCAGAAGATCAGGCAGCAGTGAAAGAATAAGAGCTCTCGTGTGTGTGTGTGTGTGTGTGTGTGTGTGTGTGTGTGTGTGTGTGTGTGTGTGTGTGTGTGTGTGTGTGTGTGTGTGTGTGTGTATGTGCGTGTGTGTGTCTCTGTGTGTGTGAGTGTGTGTGTGTGTGTGTGTGTGTGTGTGTGTATGTGTGTGCGTGTGTGTGTCTCTGTACACTTCAACTGTGAGAGACGGAATCTAAAACAAAATCCAGAAAATCACATTGTATGATTTTTAAGTAATTAATTTGCATTTTATTGCATGACGGCGTAGTGTGTTACTAATGGTTTTCTTTGAGACTAAAATGTAAATGTAAATGTAGTCAGTCACATGTCGTGATATGGAAGTACGTGTAACTGCTGAACTCAAAACAGCCAGCTAACACAGCACTGCCTCATCGTGACACGGATCCTATCTCCTTGCCTCCTATCTCCTCGCCTTCTCAACCGTGTTGGAGGAGAAGGTCCAAGGTCCCGCCGATCAGGACTTCTTCTCCAATTAGTTTTGAGAAGGAGATGAGAAGATGCAACGAATCAATGAAAGATTAGTTGAGAAAAAGCCATAGAGATGTATAGATGGCTCAACTTGGATGTAACACGTTTTAACATGGACATTGCTATTGAGGGCTTTCACCATTTAAAAGTAGTCAACTGGATTGGAACTTCCTATGGGTTAAGGAAGGTTCACACGACTCAACCGGGTCATCCAACCGGGTCATCAGGAGGGATCATCCAACCGGGTCATCAGGAGGGATCATCCAACCGGGTCATCAGGAGGGATCATCCAACCGGGTCATCAGGAGGGATCATCCAACCGGGTCATCAGGAGGGATCATCCAACCGGGTCATCAGGAGGGATCATCCAACCGGGTCATCAGGAGGGATCATCCAACCGGGTCATCAGGAGGGATCATCCAACCGGGTCATCAGGAGGGATCATTCAACCGGGTCATCAGGAGGGATCATCCAACCGGGTCATCAGGAGGGATCAACCAATAAATTATACTTGTGAAGAAGAAAATTGACTACTGCATTTAGATTTTTTGTCATTTAGCAGACGCTCTTATCCAGAGCGACTTACAGTTAGTGCATGCATAAAAAAAAAAAAAAATCATACTGGCCCCCCGTGGGAATCGAACCCACAACCCTGGCATTGCAAATGCCATGCTCTACCAACTGAGCTACATCCCTGCCGGCCATTCCCTCCCCTACCCTGGACCAGTGATGGTTTACATCAGTTCTCACCAACCGGTCGATCGCTATCGACTGGTCGATCTCCAAGGCATTCCTAGTCGATCGCCAAACAGTTCTGTAAAACCCAACGATAAAGCCTTACGTTCCTATTTGTATTTAATTGTCTCGCGCTGTTGGCGGTAGGTGATTCAGCTGCCCAGCGCGCCGGGTACGCCAACTGTTCCCATTTCATGTGTCTGAAGGTACAAACTCTGCCTTCCCGGTGGGGCCCGGAAAGCAAATCAAGTGCACTATAGGCCTACCGCTGGCCAATGGGATGGCTCAGATTATCGTGTCTGCAGTAACGTAGCAGGCGTAAAATAAAGCTGAAGCAAAGTTGATACTGTGAGATATCTCACTCAGCAATGTCAAAACGTTTTATTCAACACTTTTATAAACCATAAAAATGCATGTTCTTCCTACTTCCATTGGCGCTACAACCAGTACTGCAGCTGTAATGAATGAGTAGGGAAGTGTATCGATAGGCTTGCGTTGTTATTATTAGCTCGGGTCTTTTTTTAATATCAAGGAATATTTCACTTTCTCTGGTCATACGAGTAACAACCTGAATTTGTGTATGAGGCAGAAATAATGAGGCGCGACTTGAGTTTCGCCAGCTGGAAGACGGTGTCCCTTTTTGGTCAGTGTCAGTGGAGGAAAGGGAGAGAGGAGGGACGTTGAGAGGCGGACCATCAGTCTGCTGCTCTGTCCCTCCGCTGAGACCGACCATCAGATGCAGGCACAATCAGCCCAAGTTTTCTGAGCTAACATTTTTGTATTATTTTATATATATATATCATTTGTTATTTGTTGCTGGACATTAAAGACTGTAACACACCAGGAAATCAGCTATTTTAATTTTGGAAATCTGAATTATTCCCACGCATAAGAGAGAGACACGTGATCGTATACAAATGTAAGCAAGGTTTGAAATGATTATGTTTTAGTCAAACATTATATCTGTTTGGGCTTCTTGCGGTCAATTTGCAGTCTACAAATGATGTGTAATTATGTTCCGGCCCCCTGACCATCCGCTCGAGAAAGAGATCGTCCCATGGCTGAATCTGGTTGATGATCTCTGCTGTACTGTACAGCCGTTAGAGATGGTGACGTCAAAGGACCAGTGATGGATTTCATGATCCCTGCTGTACTGTGCAGCCGTTAGAGATGGTGACGTCAAAGGACCAGTGATGGATTTCATGATCCCTGCTGTACTGTGCAGCCGTTAGAGATGGTGACGTCAAAGGACCAGTGATGGATTTCATGATCCCTGCTGTACTGTGCAGCCGTTAGAGATGGTGACGTCAAAGGACCAGTGATGGATTTCATGATCCCTGCTGTACTGTGCAGCCGTTAGAGATGGTGACGTCAAAGGACCAGTGATGGATTTCATGGACAGCTAGAGGGCAGCAGCAGGGAAGCTGGTAAAACAAACCAATCAGCTAACAAGACACTGCCTCCCAGCCGCCCAATCCGAACAGAAGAGAAGGCAGGGGCGGCCAACCCTCTTCCTGGAGAGCCACTAGGGTGTGTGCAGGCTTTTGGCTCCAGCCCTGCTCTACCACACCAGGGTGTGTGCATGCTTTTGGCTCCAGCCCTGCTCTACCACACCTAATTCAGCTAATCGAAGCCACAAAGAGAAGTTGATTAGTAGAATCGTAGAATCAGGTGTGTTAGAGTAGGGTTGGAGAAAAAGCCTGTGCACAACCAGGTGGGTTAAATCCTTGGCGGGTGGAGGCGGAGTTTCGGGTGAGAGGTTAGGGAGCAGCTGTAGCGTGAGCTGACAAATGAGATAACAGTCAGCTAACATTACACTGCCTACTAACCAATCACGTTACATTACACTGCCTACTAACCAATCACGTTACATTACACTGCCTACTAACCAATCACGTTACATTACACTGCCTACTAACCAATCACGTTACATTACACTGCCTACTAACCAATCACGTTACATTACACTGCCTACTAACCAATCACGTTACATTACACTGCCTACTAACCAATCACGTTACATTACACTGCCTACTAACCAATCACGTTACATTACACTGCCTACTAACCAATCCCGTTACATTACACTGCCTACTAACCAATCACATGTTGAACAACTCTCTTAACCAATCCAATCACAGAAGTCAGCTGACAATACACTGCTTACTAACCAATCACACATTATATTATACACTCTTAGAAAAAAAGGTACTATCTAGAACCTAAAAAGGTTATTTGGCTGTCCCCATAGGAGAACCCTTTGAAGAACCCTTATTGGTTCCAGGTAGAACCCATTTGGTTCCAGGTAAAGAAAGCCCTTTTGGGTTCCATGTAAAACCCTTTCCACAGAGGGTTATACCTGGAACCAAAAAGGGTTCTCCTTTAGGGACAGCCAAAGAACCCTTTTGGAACCTTTTTTTCTAAGAGTGTACTAACCAAGCACATTTCACCACTGTTTCTTAACTAATTACATAATATGTCCTCCCTATTCATGGACCCCTTCATTGACCACTAGTTGATGAATTCCGCCCAGCACCCTCTAATAAGGGAAGTGTGTTTGACTTTCAAGGCTACTTGTGTTTCTGTCTCTGCCAGCTGCTTCTTTGACATCTGCTGCCCACTCAAATCAGCTTTACCAGACCCCGCTCAGCCCAAAGCAGGAGTGCAGTCTGTGTTACCATCTAAACTGGCATTTGTGTTAGTCTGAGAAACCTAATAATTTTGTATTGAATCAAATAGGTGCAATAGCTGTTTTAAGGTGTATGCCTGCCTGCCTGTCTGCCTGCCTGTCTGCCTGCCTGCCTGTCTGTCTGTATGTCTGTCTGTCTGTCTGTCTGTCTGTCTGTCTGTCTGTCTGTCTGTCTGTCTGTCTGTCTGTCTGCCTGCCTGTCTGTCTGTCTGTCTCGGTGTCTGTCTGTCTCTGTGTCTGTCTGCCTGCCTGCCTGCCTGTCTGCCTGCCTGTCTGTCTGTCTGTCTGTCTGTCTGTCTGTCTCGGTGTCTGTCTGTCTCTGTGTCTCTGTCTCTGTGTCTGCCTGTCTGTCTGCCTGTCTGTTAAAGGTGGGGGGGCACTGCTTCAGACAGCAGCAGTGAGGAGTGTAGCTGACAGCTGTCAATCACATTAGCACAGCCAGCAGCTGTACACTGCCACACTGTCACCATCCTCTCCTCCCCTCTTCCCTGCTTTTCTGTTCTCTCCTTCTCTCCTCACCAGTTTTCTTCTCCTCTCCCAGTCCTTCCATCCCCAGCTTTCATGTCCTCTCCTCATGTCCATTCCTGACCACTGATATGTTTAACAAACTGGTTGAACTATTATTTATTCCGTGCCTTCTTCATTGTATTGTGGCACAATCAAAGTAGATTTGTGTTATTACTAGCCTAAGTTATACAATTATTGATATCACCACCTTACCTTTTGTGTAGTTTGAAAGGGGCAATGTCTCCTCTTCGTCCTGAAATCCACCAGCATTCTCCTCATGATGTTCTCCTGACCGTTAGAATAAAAAGACAGCAGTTTACAAAACGTTCACCACTCGATGTTCACCACACAATTACAATATACAACAGCAGGTGGACCTACACCTACCCAAAGCACAGTGTCCTCGGTTTTCACTTAAAAAAAACTCTTGCAAACTTTACTGACTGACAAGTAGTAGCCTAACTTGTTACCCTTTCAATCCACTGTGGCTGAATGTCCACCTGTCTTGTGTCTGTGCGTCGTAGTTCCTAAATACGCGCAGGGGGCGGCTGCCGGAGCGGGAATTGATGTTCCTCGGCTCGCCATTGGTGGATAGGGAGGTGTTCCCCGTCACTAGCAGGGTTTCCCTCTGTAGACGCGTCCTAGTTTCCCTGGAGACCGACATGAACTGCCACAGTGAAAGAGTATTTAATCTGAAAGTGTCAACAGAGCGCAACGCGGCAAAGTTTTAAAGGTCTTGGCGCGGTTATAGAGAATAGCGTCTAATTGATTTTAAACTGTCAGCATTATCAGTGGATATTTAGAAACAATCGAACATGTTCTGCAATTCTGTAGGGCCCTAATTCATTTTTTTTTGCACAGTCCTGCATGCTTTATTGTAGACTAGCTCACTCACACACACATTTCGATCCCAAAATATTTTCTACGAAGTGATAAAACAGCCTATAGTTGGCCTAAATTAAATAATGTAACCCATGAGATAGAAGACATAGACTTAAAATAGACAATAGCCTGTTATTGTTATTCTTACTAATCAAAACAATGTTGACGAATCAATTAGGCACATTAGGCTATTATTAATATTATCATTATTGCTAGGCTATTCATTACTTTCTGCTATAAACTAGGCTACCGCGTTCTTGCCATCTTTGCTGTAAAATTACACAGAAATAAAGTGGGAATATTTGTATATCAATATAATTGGCTACTAGCCCTCTGTTGCCCGCGGGTAATTTGGTCCCTTATGAATCAACCGGACTGGAGCTCGCGCTGAGGCGGGCTGAAGGGCGGGAACCGGCGAGAGAAGGGTTCATTTTGTTTTAACTGCCACCTGCCACTTCCGTATGCTGCCTCACACCCTGAGCTCAGCCCCGGCCTGCACGGAACAGGTGCGCTCAATGACAGGAGAGCCAACAGACGCTTTCCTATAATGTAATTAACAGTGGTGGCATGGGATTGAATCATCATGTTATCATCAGCAGCAGCAGCATCATCATCCTAAATAATCATCATCATCACATGTATCTTTATCATCGCCACTACTATCATCATCATCCTTCTTCTCATCCTCGACAGCGGCATCAGTTACTGATTAAATCTATAGACTAATAGTGTGCCATTTATTTGTCTCGCTGGCTATTTTGTGAAATGTTCTCTTATTAAGTAGCATTGGAAACGTATTGTCTGAGATATCGTTTTCCCGCAATCTCTCCCGCAGTTTGGCGGTAACGGTCAGCAACAAGCTGTGTCAAACTGCGGCGCCGTGTTTTGTTCTGAGGGCTTATCAACGAGAAACGGATTTGTTTGCTAGAACAATGGCTCAAGGCAAGGCACGCTTTGGTGTTTCATATGTTTTTTGATCTGACCCTGAAGTTGTTTTTTAACGGCATCAAGGATACCAACCGTGAACATTTCAATAGCCTATTCTTGAAAATGTGATAGGCTGCTTGCCATAAACCCAAAGCATAATCACACATATAATCATTAAACAATTTAAACTGTTCAGAGCATGTGAAAATATGAAAAGGGTGAAATACACAGCCAGTTTCATGTTTTAGTTTGGATTTGCAAAAGGAACAAACTCTAGGCTATACCCAGAACATAACAATATTTTTCGGCAAGGCATCGGGAAGTAAAAATAATAATAAATAAAATGATTATATTCTATTCTATTTTATAACAACGTCATTATTTGGACATTCTTTGAACATATCCAACATTCCTGTGTTGTACACAATCACAGCAATATTGTCTATATACATATCTTATTACACTGAGTATACAAAACACGAGGAACACCTGCTCTTTCCGTGACATAGACTGACCAGGTGAATCCAGGTGAAAGCTATGATCCCTTATTGATGTCATTTGTTAAAACCATTTAAATCAGAGTAGTAAGGCGCGGACACAGGTTAAAGAAGGATTTTTAAGCCTTGAGACAGTTGAGACATGGATTGTGTATGTGTGCCATTCAGAGGGTGAATGGGCAAGACGAAAAATGTAAGTGCCTTTGAACGGGGTATGGTAGTAGGTGCCAGGCGCACCGGTTTGAGTGTCAAGCACTGTAACGCTGCTGGGTTTTTCACCCTCAACAGTTTCCCGTGTGTATCGAGAATGGTCCACCACTCAAAGGACATCCAGCCAACTGTGGGAAGCATTGGAGTCGACAAGGGCCAGCATCCCTGTGGAAGGCCTTCAACACCTTGTGGAGTCCATGTCCTGACGAATTGAGGCTGTTCTTTGGGCAAAAGGGTGGGTTACAACTCAACATTAGGAAGGTGTTCCTAATGTTTTGTAAACATAGTGTGTATTACCCATAATACCCCTCGGAACAGTACCATGGCAGGGTCATTTTATGGTCAGTGATGGGTTTTGGTCAGTTGGAGTCAGCAGAGAGCCAGAGACATCAAACTCTTAGTGTGTGTGTGTGCGTGTGCGTGTGCGTGTGCGCGTGTGTGTGTGGTATACATTTTTTGTCGCTGGCTGCTGGTAAGCTTTCTTGACTTGGACATACATTTTTTTCCAACACATGGCTAACCTTGGTTTAACCAGCTAAACAGCTCCTCTTAGCAAAAAATGTGTTTGGAGTTACCTTTCCAGTTAACAGGTTATGTTAGAGCTTACACTTCCTCTTCCTGTTATAATGTGGGGAGGTCAAAATAATGATAAACTATTGATTTTAAAATGTTGATTACTTCTCCTTGCCTTTATCATTCACCTGATGATAAGACAAGACAGCACAGTTGTTGCTAACGTATGATGGGGGTCGCTGGGTCACTGGTTTGCCTGGGAGGGGGTTCCTGGGTCACTGGTTTGCCTGGGAGGGGGTTCCTGGGTCACTGGTTTGCCTGGGAGGGGGTTCCTGGGTCACTGGTTTGCCTGGGAGGGGGTTCCTGGGTTGAAGAACCCTGATCTAAGGGCTTACACATACAGGCGTTAAGCAATAAGGCCCGAGGGGGTGTGGTATATGGCTAATATACTACGGCTAACGTCTGTTCTTAAGCACGACGCAACGCGGGTTGCCTGGATACAGCCCTTAGCCGTGGTATATTTACATTTACATTTTAGTCATTTAGCAGACGCTCTTATCCAGAGCGACTTACAGAAGCAATTAGGGTTAAGTGCCTTGCTCAAGGGCACATCGACAGATTTTTCACCTAGTTGGCTCGGGGATTAGAACCAGCGACCTTTCGGTTACTGGCACAACGCTCTTACCCACTAAGCTACCTGCCGCCCGGTATATTGTCCATATACCACAAACCCCCAGAGGTGCCTTATTCCTATTATATACTGGTTACCAATGTATTTAGAGCACTAACAATAAATGTTTTGTCATACCCGTGGTATACGGTCTGATATACCACGGCTATCAGCCAATCAGCATTCAGGGCTCGAACCACCCAGTTTATAATGTCTGATATACCACGGCTTTCAGCTAATCAGCATCAAGGACCCAAACTACTGGGTTTATAAATGCTTTATAGCATACATACAGTGGGGAGAACAAGTATTTGATACACTGCCGATTTTGCAGGTTTTCCTACTTACAAAGCATGTAGAGGTCTGTCATTTTTATCATAGGTACACTTCAACTGTGAGAGACTGAATCTAAAACAAAAATCCAGAAAATCACATTGTATGATTTTTAAGTAATTAATTTGCATTTTATTGCATGACATAAGTATTTGATCACCTACCAACCAGTAAGAATTCCGGCTCTCACAGACCTGTTAGTTTTTCTTTAAGAAGCCCTCCTGTTCTCCACTCATTACCTGTATTAACTGCACCTGTTTGAACTCGTTACCTGTATAAAAGACACCTGGCCACACACTCAATCAAACAGACTCCAACCTCTCCACAATGGCCAAGACCAGAGAGATGTGTAAGGACATCAGGGATAAAATTGTAGACCTGCACAAGGCTGGGATGGGCTACAGGACAATAGGCAAGCAGCTTGGTGAGAAGGCAACAACTGTTGGCGCAATTATTAGAAAATGGAAGAAGTTCAAGATGACGGTCAATCACCCTCGGTCTGGGGCTCCATGCAAGATCTCACCTTGTGGGGCATCAATGATCATGAGGAAGGTGAGGGATCAGCCCAGAACTACACGGCAGGACCTGGTCAATGACCTGAAGAGAGCTGGGACCACAGTCTCAAAGAAAACCATTAGTAACACACTACGTCGTCATGGATTAAAATCATTTAGCGCACGCAAGATCCCCCTGCTCAAGCCAGCGCATGTCCAGGCCCGTCTGAAGTTTTCCAATGACCATCTGGATGATCCAGAGGAGGAATGGGAGAAGGTCATGTGGTCTGATGAGACAAAAATTGAACTTTTTGGTCTAAACTCCACTCGCCGTGTTTGGAGGAAGAAGAAGGATGAGTACAACAACAAGAACACCATCCCAACGTGAAGCATGGAGGTGGAAACATCATTCTTTGGGGATGCTTTCTGCAAAGGGGACAAGACGACTGCACCGTATTGAGGGAAGGATGGATGGGGCCATGTATCGCGAGATCTTGGCCAACAACCTCCTTCCCTCAGTAAGAGCATTGAAGATGGGTCGTGGCTGGGTCTTCCAGCATGACAACGACCCGAAACACACAGCCAGGGCAACTAAGGAGTGGCTCCATAAGAAGTATCTCAAGGTACTGGAGTGGCCTAGCCAGTCTCCAGACCTGAACCCAATAGAACATCTTTGGAGGGAGCTGAAAGTCTGTATTGCCCAGCGACAGCCCCAAAACCTGAAGGATCTGGAGAAGGTCTGTATGGAGGAGTGGGCTAAAATCCCTGCTGGAAACGCATGATCTCTGTAATTGCAAACAAAGGTTTCTGTACCAAATATTAAGTTCTGCTTTTCTGATGTATCAAATACTTATGTCATGCAATAAAATGCAAATTCATTACTTAAAAATCATACTATGTGATTTTCTGGATTTTTGTTTTAGATTCCGTCTCTCACAGTTGAAGTGTACCTATGATAAAAAAAATTACAGACCTCTACATGCTTTGTAAGTAGGAAAACCTGCAAAATCGGCTGTGTATCAAATACTTGTTCTCCCCACTGTATCTCATGATGTTCTTTCCATTTATTTACCTCTGATACAGCCATGTTCTCTATTGACTGGTTAAACATACACTACCAGTCAAAAGTTTCGACACACCTACTCATTCAAGGGTTTTTCTTTATTTTTACTATTTTCTACATTGTAGAATAATAGTGAAGATATCAACTATGAAATTACACATATGGAATCATGTAGTAACCAAAAAGTGTTAAACAAATCAAAATATATTTTATATTTGAGGTTCTTGAAATGGCCACCCTTTGTCTTGATGACAGCTTTGCACACTCTTGGCATTCTCTTAACCAGCTTCACCTGGAATGCTTTTCCAACAGTCTTGAAGGAGTTCCCACATATGCTGAGCACTTGTTGGCTACTTCTCCTTCACTCTGCCATCCAAATCATCCCAAACCATCTCAATTGGGTTGAGGTCGGGGGATTGTGGAGGCCAGGTCATCTGATGCAGCACTCCATCACTCTCCTTCTTGGCCAAATAGCCCTTACACAGCCTGGAGGTGTGTTGAGTCATTGTCCTGTTGAAAAACAAATGATAGTCTCACTAAGCCCAAACCAGATGGGATGGCATATCGCTGCAGAATGCTGTGGTAGCTATGCTGGTTAAGTGTGCCTTGAATTCTAAATAAATCACAGACAGTGTCACCAGCAAAGCACCCCCACACCATAACAACACCACCTCCTCCATGCTTTACGGTGGTAACTACACATGCGGAGATCATCCGTTCGACCCCACACCGCGTCTCACAAAGACACGGCGGTTGGAACCAAAAATCTCCAATTTGGACTCCAGACCAAAGGACAAATTTCCACTGGTCTAATGTCAATTTCTTGTGTTTCTTGGCCCAATCAGATCTCTTCTTATTATTGGTGTCCTTTAGTAGTGGTTTCTTTGCAGCAATTTAACCATGAAGGCCTGATTCACATAGTCCACTCTGAACAGGCTGTGTCACAACCGGCCGTGATTGGGAGTCCCATAGGGCGGCACACAATTTGCCCAGCATCGTCCGGGTTTGGCTGGTGTAGGCCGTCATTGTAAATAAGAATTTGTTCTTAACTAACTTGCCTAGTTAAATAAAGGTTAAATAAAATAAAATAAAAAAACTGTTGATGTTGAGATGTGTCTGTTACTTGAACTCTGTGAAGCATTTATTTGGGCTGCAATTTCTGAGGCTGGTAACTCTAATGAACTTATCCTCTGCAGCAGAGGTAACTCTGGGTCTTCCATTCCTGTGGTGGCCCTCATGAGAGCCAGTTTCATTATAGCGCTTGATGGTTTTTGCGACTGCACTTGAAGAAACTTTCAAAGTTCTTGACATTTTTCGTATTGACTGACCTTCATGTCTTAAAGTAATGATGGACTATAGTTTCTCTTTGCTTATTTGAGCTATTCTTGCCATAATATGGACTTGGTCTTTTACCAAATAGGGCTATCTTCTGTAAACCCCCCCTACCTTGTCACATCACAACTGATTGGCTCAAACGCATTAAGAAGGAAAGAAATTCCACAAATTAACTTTTAAGAAGACACACCTGTTAATTGAAATGAATTCCAGGTGACTACCTCATGAAGCTGGTTGAGAGAATGCCAAGAGTGTGCAAAGCTGTCATCAAGGCAAAGGGTGGCTATTTGAAGAATCTCAAATATAAAATATACTTTGATTTGTTTAACACTTTTTGGGTTACTCCATGATTCCATATGTGTTATTTCATAGTTTTGATGTCTTCAGTATTATTCCACAATGTAAAAAATAATAAAAATTACGAAAAACACTTCAATGAGTAGGTGTGTCCAAACTTTTGACTGGTAGTGTATATCTCATGATGTTCTTTTATTTTATTTACCATGTTCTCTATTGACTGCACTGATACATACAGTCTTAAACATATAACATGAGATCTAAACCCCAAAGGTCTTGTGGGTTTAAGGTTTATATTGCTCAGAAATACCTTCAAATTGCCAAGTCAAACAGTGTCCCAACGCTGGGTTGTCCAGACTGATAACTCAATCATAGGAGTGTGTGTGTGTGTGCTTTTGTGTGTCTGATAACTCCTAGGATGCCAACAGTGATAAGACAGCAGTAAAACGTCAAGGTGACGATGTCGATCACGCCCCATTTAATAGAGAATCAGAGAAGCAAACAGAGAGCTCCCAGTTTTATGATATTGGGAAAGTGTTGTAAATGTAAATGTTGTGGTCAGTGTTTAAATTTGCTGAACAAATGTTACCATCAAATACGGTGGCTTGCGAAAGTATTCACCCCCCTTGGCATTTTTCCTATTTTGTTGCCTTACAACCTGGAATTAAAATGAATTTTGGGGGGGTTTGTATCATTTGATTTACACAACATGCCTACCACTTTGAAGATGCAAAATATTTTTTATTGTGAAACTAAGAAATAAGAAAAAAAAATAGAAAACTTGAGCGAGCATAACTGATCACCCCACAAAGTCAATACTTTGTAGAGCCACCTTTTGCAGCAATTACAGCTGCAAGTCTCTTGGGGTATGTCTCTATAAGCTTGGCACATCTAGCCACTGGGATTTTTTACCATTCTTCAAGGCAAAACTGCTCCAGCTCCTTCAAGTTGGATGGGTTCCGCTGGTGTACAGCAATCTTTAAGTCATACCACAGATTCTCAATTTGATCGAGGTCTGGGCTTTGACTAGGCCATTACAAATCATTTAAATGTTTCCCCTTAAACCACTTGAGTGTTGCTTTAGCAGTATGCTTAGGGTCATTGTCCTGCTGGAAGGTAAACCTCCGTCCCAGTCTCAAATCTCTGGAAGACTGAAACAGGTTTCCCTCAAGAATATCCCTGTATTTAGCGCCATCCATCATTCCTTCAATTCTGACCAGTTTCCCAGTCCCTGCAGATGAAAAACATCCCACAGCATGATGCTGCCACCACCATGCTTCACTGTGGGGATGGTGTTCTCGGGGTGATGAGAGGTGTTGGGTTTGCGCCAGACATAGCGTTTTCCTTGATGGCCAAAAATGGCTTTGCAGCTCCTTCAGGGTTATCTTTGGTCTCTTTGTTGCCTCTCTGATTAATGCCCTCCTTCGCTGGTCCGTGAGTTTTGGTGGGCAGCCCTCTCTTGGCAGGTTTGTTGTGGTGCCATATTCTTTCCATTTTTTCATAATGGATTTAATGGTGCTCCATGGGATGTTCAAAGTGTTGGATATGTTTTTATAACCCAACCCTGATCTGTACTTCTCCTCAACTTTGTCCCTGACCTGTTTGGAGAGCTCCGTGGTCTTCATGGTGCCACTTTCTTGGTGGTGCCCCTTGTTTAGTGGTGTTGCAGACTCTGGGGCCTTTCAGAACAGGTGTATACAGTTGAAGTCGGAAGTTTACATACACTTACGTTGGAGTCATTAAAACTCGTTTTTTTCAACCACTTCACACAATTCTTGTTAACAAAATTTAGTTTTAGCAAGTCAGTTAGGACATCTACTTTGTTCATGACACAAGTAATTTTTCCAACAATTGTTTATTTCACTTATAATTCACTTTATCACAATTCCAGTGGGTCAGAAGTTTTCATACACTAAGTTGACTGTGCCTTTAAACAGCTTGGAAAATTCCAGAAAATGATGTCATGGTTTTAGAAGCTTCTGATAGGCTAATTGATATCATTTGAGACAATTGGAGGTGTACCTGTGGATGTATTTCAAGGCCTACCTTCAAACTCAGTGCCTCTTTGTTTGACATCATGGGAAAATCAAAAGAAATCAGCCAAGACCTCAGAAAGAAAATTGTAGACCTCCACAAGTCTGGTTCATCCTTGGGAGCAATATCCAAATGCCTGAAGGTACGACGTTCATCTGTACAAACAATAGCACGCAAGTATAAACACCATGGGACCAAGAAGCCGTCATACCTCTCAGGAAGGAGACGTGTTCTGTCTCCTAGAGATTAACGTACTTTGGTGCGAAAAGTGCAAATCAATCCCAGAACAACAGCAAAGGACCTTGTGGAGGATGCTGGGGTAAACAGGTACAAAAGTATCTATATTCACAGTAAAACGAGTCCTATATTGACATAACCTGAAAGGCCACTCAGCAAGGAAGAAGTCACTGCTCCAAAACCGCCATAAGAAAGCCAGACTGCGGTTTGCAACTGCACATGTGGACAAAGATCATACTTTTTGGAGAAATGTCCTCTGGTCAACAAAGTCAAGGTATTGGAGTTGCCATCACACAGCCCTGACCTCAATCCTATAGAAAATGTGTGGGCAGAACTGAAAAAGCGTGTGCGAGCAAGGAGGCCTACAAACCTGACTCAGTTACACCAGCTCTGTCAGGAGGAATGGGCCAAAATTCACCCAACTTATTGTGGGAAGCTTGTGGAAGGCTACCCGAAACGTTTGACCCAAGTTAAACAATTTAAAGGCAATGCTACCAAAAACTTCTGACCCACTGGGAATGTGATGAAAGAAATAAAAGCTGAAATAAATAATTCTCTCTAGTATTATTCTGACATTTCACATTCTTAAAATAAAGTGGTGATCCTAACTGACCTAAGACAGGGAATTTTTACTTGGATGAAATGTCAGGAATTTGAAAAATTGAGTTTAAATGTATTTGGCTAAGGTGTATGTGAACTTCCATCCTCAACTGAGATCATGTGACAGATCATGTGACACTTAGATTGCACACAGGTGGACTTTATTTAACTAATTATGTGACTTCTGAAGGTAATTGGTTGCACCAGAATTTATTTAGGGGCTTCATAGCAAAGGGGGTGAATACATATGCACGCACCACTTTTCCTTTATTTATTTATTGAATTTTTTGAAACATGTCATTTTTTAATTTAACTTCACCAATTTGGACTATTTTGTGTATGTCCATTACATGAATTCCAAAATAAAAAAATCAATTTAAATTACAGGTTGTAATGCAACAAAATAGGAAAAACGCCAAGGGGGATGAATACTTTTGCAAGGCACTGTACCGTAAAACTTTGAGATGGGTGCCTGCGTGTGTCCAACGGTACGCAAGACATCACTGATAAATGTTGTAATGTTTGATGATTCAGGAAGCAGACACACACAAAGAGGCTGTTGTTAGGCCAGTTGTTAGGCTGTTGTTAGGCCCGTTGTTAGGCCCGTTGTTAGGCCAGTTGTTAGGCTGAGATGAACGTTATCAAGGTCAGCTGTGAGATGGTGTAAAATGTTTGATGACCTCCAAAAAACAGAAATGGAACTGAGGAACAGAGGAAGTGAGGAACTGGAAATATCAATTCAATAGGAGTCCTATGGGACTCTAAGTGTTTCTTTGTTCCAGTCACAACACTGCATGAATCCATTTAGCTGGTCGATTAAGGCCTATGCAGTGCAGTGATTGTCGGGTCTCAGACTAAGTATGTCTCCTCTTATGTCCTCCGTGCCTCCCTCGTCCAAGTAGTGCTGTACTCTCTCGGCCCACTTCAAAGCACCTGGTACAACCGTTTGAAAACAATTGAAACATTGTCTATTTTGTGTCTTGGTAAACCACTTTTTTGAAGAGGGGTCCTTCCAGCACCTGATTGTTTTCATGTTTCCACACCACTGCATGAATCCAGTTAGCAGAGATGGTGGTTTCCAGGTCTCAGTCTCTATATCTTATCTCCTCCTTTCCTCACGCCTTCCCTCAGGCGGTTAAATCCTCCTCAAACAAACCTTCCTCCAGCAGCAGTCCTGTAACTGTACCCTGCTCATGTCTTGTTTCCAGAGGCCTTAGACAAACATACCTCGGGGCTGAGGAGTTTGAACAGGTGTCCTAGTGTGGTCTGACGTTCACCTCTGGACAGCCTCACCCTCCCTTCACCCACACACCACCTTCCTCCCTCACCCTCCATTCATCCTCCCTTCACTCTCTCTTCACCCTCCCTTCACCCACACACAACCTCCCTCACCCTCCCTCACCCTCCCTTCACCCTCCCTTCACCCTCCCTCACCCTCCCTTCACCCACCCACAACCTCCCTCAACCTACCTCACCCTCCCTTCACCCACCCACAACCTCCCTTCACCCTCCCTTCACCCACCCATAACCTCCCTCACCCTCTCTTCACCCTCAGTTCACCCACCCACAACCTCCCTCACCCACCCTCCCTTCACCCTCCCTTCACCCTCCCTCACCCTCCCTTCACCCTCCCTTCACCCTCCCTTCACCCACCCACAACCTCCCTTAACCTCCCTCACCCTCCCTCACCCTCCCTTCACCCACCCACAACCTCCCTTAACCTCCCTCACCCTCTCTTCACCCTCCCTTCACCCTCCCTTCACCCTCCCTCACCCTCCCTTCACCCACCCACAACCTCCCTCACCCTCCCTTCACCCTCCCTCACCCTCCCTTCACCCTCCCTTCACCCACCCACAACCTCCCTCACCCTCCCTTCACCCTCCCTCACCCTCCCTTCACCCTCCCTCACCCTCCCTTCACCCTCCCTCACCCTCCCTTCACCCTCCCTCACCCTCCCTTCACCCACCCACAACCTCCCTCACCCTCCCTTCACCCTCCCTCACCCTCCCTTCACCCTCCCTTCACCCTCCCTTCACCCTCCCTCACCCTCCCTTCACCCTCCCTCACCCTCCCTTCACCCTCCCTCACCCTCCCTTCACCCACCCACAACCTCCCTCACCCTCCCTTCACCCTCCCTCACCCTCCCTTCACCCTCCCTCACCCTCCCTTCACCCTCCCTTCACCCTCCCTCACCCTCCCTTCACCCTCCCTTCACCCTCCCTCATTCTCCCTCACCCTCCCTTCACCCTCCCTTCACCCACCCACAACCTCCCTTAACCTCCCTCAACCTCCCTCACCCTCTCTTCACCCCCCCTTCACCCACCCACAACCTCCCTTAACCTCCCTCTCAACCTCCCTCACCCTCCCTTCACCCTCCCTCACCCTCCCTTCACCCTCCCTTCACCCCCCCTTCACCCTCCCTCACCCTCCTTCACCCTCCCTTCACCCTCCCTCACCCTCCCTTCACCCTCCCTTCACCCCCCCTTCACCCTCCCTCACCCTCCCTTCACCCTCCCTTCACCCTCCCTTCACCCCCCCTTCACCCTCCCTCACCCTCCCTTCACCCTCCCTTCACCCTCCCTCACCCTCCTTCACCCTCCCTCATCCTCCCTCATCCTGCTGATGTGTTGAGAAGGTGTGTTGAAGAGAGGATGCATGGAATCAAGGCTTTACAGATTCACAACTCAAGACAAGGCTCATCCCAAGCGACTACACCATGAACTAGTGGAGGAGGGCAAGAAAATGAAAAGTCTTGACCCTTTCAAGACCACACCACAACACAGACAGACAGAACAAATGAAGAGGAAGGACCTACAGGTCAAGGGTCACTGGGGTCACTTTGGTTTTGCTCCTGAAACATGGAAAGGAAAGCCCCAAACAAACATAAAAATAAACTGTTACTTTCTATTCCTTTACTTCTATTCCTTTACTTCCATTCCTTTACCTTTGCTATCCCTTAAATCCTAATTTAAACGGCAATAAGCAGTTGAAACAGTAACAAAATGTCCTTCCTACCCCTGTTTAGGTACAAAGCAGAGGGATGGGGCTGGAGAAATGTAACCACTCTCAAATTCATAGACAGAGCTATGGATGCAAGGACTGACCATCCATGATATCAAGATGATAGTTTTAACCATGTTTTGAGGCTATACAGTGTTTGTTTACATTTACTTTGTTTATAAACATTGGAGAGAAACAAGCTTATATTTGGGGTTCTGATGGGAGTATTGTCACGCCCTGGCTCTGGGGACACTGTTATGTTGAGCCAGGGTGTGTAGATCTATGTGTTGTTTTTCTATGTCGGGAGTCTAGGTATGGTATTTCTGTGTTGGCCAGAGTGGATCCCAATCAGAGGCAACGAGTGTCAGCTGTGGCTGGTTGTCTCTGATTGGGAGCCATACTTATAGAGGCTGTTTTCCCACATTAGTTGTGGGATCTTGTTTCGAGTTGGTTTGTGTTAGACCGTGAACTGTCACGTTATCGTTTTGGTTATTTTGTCTATATATCGCTAAATAAAGAGTATGTTCGTCTGCAACGCTGCGCCTTGGTCCTCATCTGTTCCCGACGATCGTGACAGAAGATCCCACCAAAACTGGACCAAGCAGCGTGTCCAGGAGCCATCGCCAGGGGAGTCGCTAGCAGATCTCCGTGGCAACCTCGACTGGGTCAAGCCTAATGAAGAGCAGAGAGGGTGGACTTGGGAACAGTGGAGGAAGAGTCTCGACTGGGTCAAGCCAAATGAGGAGCAGAAGGGCTGGAGTTGGAAGCAGAAGAGCGAGAGTTGGGCGAGAACTATAGAGGCCTGGCCCACGGGGAAGAGAGACCCCCAGAAAATGTTTAGGGGGGGGGCTCACGACGTGGACGTCGGGGCAGCAGGAGGCCGCGATAGAGCGGTCCAGCGGGTTGGCAGAGGAGGCCGCCAGGTTACGGGGGCCACTGGTCAAAGAAGGGAAGGAAGGTGTAGAGGCACGGCGAGAGGTACTGGGGTGTGTTACCAGTCCGGTCCGGCCCGTTCCAGATCCCGGTGTAGGGCCAGTGGTGTGTGTCCCCAGTACGGTCCGGTCTGTTCCTGCCCCTCGCACCAAGCCTACGGTGCGCGTCGCCAGCCCAGCCCGGCCTGTTCCTGCTCTCCGCACCAAGCCTATGGTGCGCGTCGCCAGCCCAGCCCGGCCTGTTCCTGCCACTCGCACCAAGCCTACGGTGCGCGTCGCCAGCTCGGCCCGGCCTGTTCCTGCTCCCCGCACCAAGCCTATGGTGTGCTTCGCCAGCCCGGCCCGGCCTGTTCCTGCTCCCCGCACCAAGCCTATGGTGCGCGTCGCCAGCCCGGTCCGGCCTGTTCCTGCCACTCGCACCAAGCCAGGGGTGCGAGTCGTCAGCCCGGTCCAGCCCGTTCCTGCTCCACGCACCAAGCCAGGGGTGCGTATCGTCAGCCCGGTCCGGCCCGCTCCTGCTTCCCACACCAAGCCAATGGTGCGCGTCGCCAGCCCGGTTCGGCCCGCTCCTGCTCCTCACACCAAGCCAGTGGTGTGCGTCGTCAGTCCGGCACGGCCCGTGCCTGTTCCCCACACCAAGCCAGTGGTGTGCGTCATCAGGCCGGCACGTCCCGTGCCTGTTCCACCGGTGCCTGGTCCGGCACCGGTCAGATGCTTCACGCCGGAGCTAGAGCAATCCGCTCCACCAGTGTGTAGTCCAGCTCCGGCCAGCGGGGTCAGACCGGACCAGGGGTACTTTGGGGGGTTGGAGAGGGAGCGGGGCTCAGGCCCGGAGCCGGATCCGCCGCCTAGGCGGAGTGCCCACCCGGTCCCTCCCCTGTGGTATTTGGTTGACGCGGTCGGAGTCCACGCCTTTAGGGGGGGGTACTGTCACGCCCTGGCTCTGGGGACACTGTTATGTTGAGCCAGGGTGTGTAGATCTATGTGTTGTTTTTCTATGTCGGGAGTCTAGGTATGGTATTTCTGTGTTGGCCAGAGTGGTTCCCAATCAGAGGCAACGAGTGTCAGCTGTGGCTGGTTGTCTCTGATTGGGAGCCATACTTATAGAGGCTGTTTTCCCACATTAGTTGTGGGATCTTGTTTCGAGTTGGTTTGTGTTAGACCGTGAACTGTCACGTTATCGTTTTGGTTATTTTGTCTATATATCGCTAAATAAAGAGTATGTTCGTCTGCAACGCTGCGCCTTGGTCCTCATCTGTTCCCGACGATCGTGACAAGTATGACAGATGAACTGGGGCATTTATAAGTTATATTCTTCAAGAATCAAATGGGTACATTTCATTAATGGATGAAGCAAATGCAGAGTGCCCCTTTAATCTATACAGAAATCATTATGTATATGACAACATTTATTCAAAATATCATCTTTATTACATACAACAAACTGACAACGTGCATATTTAGACATTGTGTAAGGTGTGTGGGTGAGGTGTTCCGTTGTCCACCTGGATCCCTGAGGAGTTTCAACACGCGCACGGAGCAACGCCAACAGAAAGATAGAATAAACAAAAACACAGTGTAAACAAATTGCTCCGGAAGTATATTTAGTTAGCCAAGGCTAATTAGCTCACCGTGCTAGGATACCTGAGGCGGACGGTACCATTGGGCCTATAGACAACCATTCTACTTGATTTGTTGGTTTGTTGTTTTGTTGATTTGTTGATTTGTTGGTTGACCACGGTAGTTAGAAAAATGAATTGACCATACTTAGGTCAATGCACTGATTAAAGAATATACTGCCAGTGCCAAAAGCTTTTGGCTTGCTGTACACACACAAAGTGATTTACAATTTTGAATTATCTGAGCATGTAGGCAGCGTACTGCTCAGATAAGGAGGGTTGGCCAACCCTGAGATATACACTACATTACCAAAAGTATGTGGACACCTGCTCGTGGACATCTAATTCCAAAATCATGGGCATTAATATGGAGTTGGTCCCCCCTTTGCTGCTATAACAGCTTCCACTCTTCTGGGAAGGCTTTCCACTAGATGTTGGAAAATTGCTGCGGGGACTTGCTTCCATTCAGCCATAATAGCATTAGTGAGGTTGAGCACTGATGTTGGGCGATTAGGCCTTGCTCGCTGTCGGCGTTCCAATTCATCCCAAAGGTGTTTGATGGGGTTGAGGTCAGGGCTCTGTGCAGGCCAGTCAAGTTCTTCCACACCGATCTCGACAAACCATTTCTGTATGGACTTCGCTTTGTGCACGAGGCATTGTCATGCTGAAACAGGAAAGGGCCTTCCCCAATCTGTTGCCCCAAAGTTGGAAGCACATAATCGTCTAGAATGTCAGTGTATGATGTAGCGTTAAGATTTCCCTTCATTGGAACTAAGGGGCCTAGCCCGAACCATGAAAAACAGCCCCAGATCATTACTCCTCCTCCACCAAACTTTACAGTTGGCACTATTCATTGGAGCAGGTAGCGTTTTCCTGGCATCCGCTAAACCCAGATTAATCTATCAGACTGCCAGATGGTGAAGCTTGATTCATCACTCCAGAGAATGCGTTTCCACTGCTCCAGAGTCCAATAGCGGCGAGCTTTACACCACTCCAGCCGACGCTTGGCATTGTGCATGGTGATCTTAGGCTTGTGCGTGGCTGCTCGGCCATGGAAACCCATTTCATGAAGCTCCTGACGAATAGTTGTTGTGCTAACGTTGCTTCCAGAGGCAGTTTGGAACTCAGTAGTGAGTGTTGCAACCAAGATTTTTACGCGCTAGGCGCTTCAGCACTCGGCGGTCACGTTCTGTGAGCTTGTGTGGCCTACCACTTCACGGCTGAGCCGTTGTTGCTCCTAGACGTTTCCACTTCACAATAACAGCACTTACAGTTGACCGGGGCAGCTCTAGCGGGGCAGAAATGTTATGAACTGACTTGTTGGAAAGGTGGCATCCTATGACGGTGCCACGTTGAAAGTCACTGAGCTCTTCAGTACGGGCCATTCTACTGCCAATGTTTGTCTATGGAGATTGCATGGCTGTGTGCTCGATTTTATACACCTGTCAGCAATGGATGTGGCTGAAATAGCCGAATCCACTAATGAAGGGGTGACAACATACTTATAATAATAATAATATAATATGCCATTTAGCAGACGCTTTTATCCAAAGCGACTTACAGTCATGCGTGCATACATTTTTTTTTGTGTATGGGTCCTTATATATAGTGTAGGTAGTATTTAGTCGAAGCTAGCAGTCTAATAACAGCAGCACCTACTACAGCCTCTGATAACATGTTCAACATCGCTCTAGCTCAGTGCTAATGCTAATTAGCAGGGTAATGCTAAGGGCTAGCTCTGGCTGGGAACCCAGTGCTGCTAAGGGCTAGCTCTGTCTGGGAACCCAGTGCTGCTAAGGGCTAGCTCTGTCTGGGAACCCAGTGCTGCTAAGGGCTAGCTCTGTCTGGGAACCCAGTGCTGCTAAGGGCTAGCTCTGTCTGGGAACCCAGTGCTGCTATCCCGAGTGGCGCAGTGGTCTAAGGCACTGCATCGCAGTGCTAGCTGTGCCACTAGAGATCCTGGTTCGAATCCAGGCTCTGTCGTAGCCGGCCGCGACCGGGAGACGCATGGGGCGGCACACAATTGGCCCAGCGTCGTCCAGGGTAGGGGAGGGAATGGCTGGCAGGGATGTAGCTCATTTGGAAGAGCATGGCATTTGCAACGCCAGGGTTGTGGGTTTGATTCCCATGGGGGGCCAGTATAAAAAAAAATGATGTATGCACTCACTAACTGTAAGTCGCTCTGGATAAGAGCGTCTGCTAAACAACTAAAATGTAAAATGTAAGGGCTAGCTCTGTCTGGGAACCCAGCGGAAGCGGTACCCTCCCTGGGTCGTCCTGGAGGTGAAGGCATGTCCGTGAGGGAAGGTCTGAGTCCTGATCGTACAGTGTTCTCTAATTGAAGTCCTGAAAGACGAGTCACTACTGCTCTCTCCTGCCTCTGCGCCCTCCATGCTCACCACAGGGCCACCTGTGGTCCTGGATGTCTGCAGTCCAGAGAACACCCCAAACATCAGTATTCTCTCTGGGTCCCTATCCTGGGGACGAGGTGGTTGAGCGGTGCTGTGGTGCAGGACGGTGTTGCAGCGCTCGCTGACATCCCGTAGGATGTCTTCCACACACCCAGGGGGCGATGTGTCGTCACAGGTGTTGTCCAGACGCTGCCTCTTACATGGGATCGTTGACATGGGGGGTTCGTCACAGGGGGAAGTTGGGGGTTGTCGAAAACACGACGGTTCATTCACCATCATCAGCTTCTGAGAGAGAGAGACAGTGAGAGACAGAGAGAGACAGAGAGAGACAGGGAGAGAGAGAGAGAGAGAGAGAGAGATTTGGTTGCAACCAGGTACTATAGTTTTATGTAGTTGAGTGATCATCTGGTGTGTTTATTCATGTGAATGTGTGTCCGCGCACGTGTGTGTTTCCAGTCTCCTGACTTACATCCAGTACAGAGGCTAGGTGTTTAGCTCTGATGGCCAGTTCTCTGAGGTGGACATTGCGTTGCTGCAGAGCATTAATCTCCTCCTGTCTCCTGCTCACGGTCAGGTGAAGCTGGGGAAAGACAAGAGGACAGAATATGTTACTGAAATGATGAAAACAGAGTGACAGTGTTTTAATCACATCCAACCTTCCACAGGAGTTTGACAGCAAAGAAGAACGTTGCAGAAATAAAAAAGGTAATGTGTGCTCGCTGTTGACTACTAACAGCAGCAAACTGGAAACTATCTTTCTGTAGAACATCTGTTGTATAAACATGACAGCACACCCAGTGAGTCTACATCGAGACACATGCCAATTAACCGCAGATTCAGATAAACTTCTTCCTGCACGCCTTGTCACACAAGGGCTGTGTGCCTGCCTGCCTGCCTGCCTGATAACTACTTTAAGGAAGTTGACTATGATTGAGTCATGTGGTTGTCTCACCTAGCTATCTTAGGATGAATGCACTAACTGTAAGTCGCTTTGGATAAGAGCGTCTGCTAAAGGACTCAAACGTAAAAATGAAACAGCTGTCTTCCTGCCTGCCTGCCTGTCTGTCTGTACCTGGCTGTTGGTCTCCAGTGTGTGTCCCAGGACCCTGGTGTGGTGCTGAGCAATGCCCCTCCAGAGTATCCCATCCTGGGCCTGATGCTGGCCGAGGCCTGGGTCTGAGGAAGGGTAGCCCTGCTGGTCCTGGTCCTCTGGAGAGGGCTCCCGCTGGGGGGTGAGAGGAGGGATGATACACCCTTGGAAGGCCACCAGATCGGCTGGAGACAGACTGCGCTCCAATGTGGCTGGAGAGTCTACATGGGAGAATAGGAGATTTTCATTTATTTCAATTGTTTATTTACAAAGGGACAGATACAATCAAAACATTGACACATTTAATATAAAACAGTCAGATGTATTGTCCCATCACACTTACATGGAAGAATGGGAGAGGAGCTTAATATAATATATGGGAGGATGGGAGAGGAGCTTAATATAATATATGGGAGAATGGGAGAGGAGCTTAATATAATATATGGGAGAATGAGGGAGGAGCTTAATATAATATATGGGAGGATGGGAGAGGAGCTTAATATAATACATGGGAGAATGGGGAGGAGCTTAATATAATACATGGGAGAATGGGAGAGGAGCTTAATATAATATATGCGAGAATGGGAGAGGAGCTTAATATAATATATGGGAGAATGGGAGAGGAGCTTAATATAATATATGGGAGAATGGGGAGGAGCTTAATATAATACATGGGAGAAAGGGAGAGGAGCTTAATATAATATATGGGAGGATGGGAGAGGAGCTTAATATAATACATGGGAGAAAGGGAGAGGAGCTTAATATAATATATGGGAGGATGGGAGAGGAGCTTAATATAATATATGGGAGAATGGGAGAGGAGCTTAATATAATATATGGGAGGATGGGAGAGGAGCTTAATATAATATATGGGAGAATGGGAGAGGAGCTTAATATAATATATGGGAGAATGGGAGAGGAGCTTAATATAATATATGGGAGGATGGGAGAGGAGCTTAATATAATATATGGGAGGATGGGAGAGGAGCTTAATATAATATATGGGAGAATGGGGGAGGAGCTTAATATGATACATGGGAGAATGGGGGAGGAGCTTAATATAATACATGGGAGAATGGGAGAGGAGCTTAATATAATATATGGGAGGATGGGAGAGGAGCTTAATATAATATATGGGAGAATGGGGAGGAGCTTAATATAATACATGGTGGAATGGGAGAGGTGCTTAATATAATATATGGGAGGATGGGAGAGGGGCTTAATATAATATATGGGAGAATGGGGAGGAGCTTAATATAATACATGGGAGAAAGGGAGAGGAGCTTAATATAATATATGGGAGAATGGGAGAGGAGCTTAATATAATATATGGGAGAATGGGAGAGGAGCTTAATATAATATATGCGAGAATGGGAGAGGAGCTTAATATAATATATGGGAGAATGGGAGAGGAGCTTAATATAATATATGGGAGAATGGGAGAGGAGCTTAATATAATATATGGGAGAATGGGGAGGAGCTTAATATAATACATGGTGGAATGGGAGAGGTGCTTAATATAATATATGGGAGGATGGGAGAGGAGCTTATTATAATATATGGGAGGATGGGAGAGGGGCTTAATATAATATATGGGAGAATGGGAGAGGAGCTTAATATAATATATGGGAGAATGGGGAGGAGCTTAATATAATACATGGGAGAAAGGGAGAGGAGCTTAATATAATATATGGGAGAATGGGAGAGGAGCTTAATATAATATATGGGAGAATGGGAGAGGAGCTTAATATAATATATGCGAGAATGGGAGAGGAGCTTAATATAATATATGGGAGAATGGGAGAGGAGCTTAATATAATATATGGGAGAATGGGAGAGGAGCTTAATATAATATATGGGAGGATGGGAGAGGAGCTTATTATAATATATGGGAGAATGGGGAGGAGCTTAATATAATATATGGGAGAATTGGGAGGAGCTTAATATAATATATGGGAGAATGGGAGAGGAGCTTAATATAATACATGGGAGAAAGGGAGAGGAGCTTAATATAATATATGGGAGAATGGGAGAGGAGCTTAATATAATATATGGGAGAATGGGAGAGGAGCTTATTATAATATATGGGAGAATGGGAGAGGAGCTTAATATAATATATGGGAGAATGGGGAGGAGCTTAATATAATATATGGGAGAATTGGGAGGAGCTTAATATAATATATGGGAGAATGGGAGAGGAGCTTAATATAATACATGGGAGAAAGGGAGAGGAGCTTAATATAATATATGGGAGAATGGGAGAGGAGCTTAATATAATATATGGGAGGATGGGAGAGGAGCTTATTATAATATATGGGAGAATGGGGAGGAGCTTAATATAATATATGGGAGAATTGGGAGGAGCTTAATATAATATATGGGAGAATGGGAGAGGTGCTTAATATAATATATGGGAGGATGGGAGAGGAGCTTATTATAATATATGGGAGAATGGGGAGGAGCTTAATATAATATATGGGAGAATTGGGAGGAGCTTAATATAATATATGGGAGAATGGGAGAGGTGCTTAATATAATATATGGGAGGATGGGAGAGGAGCTTATTATAATATATGGGAGAATGGGGAGGAGCTTAATATAATATATGGGAGAATTGGGAGGAGCTTAATATAATATATGGGAGAATGGGAGAGGAGCTTAATATAATACATGGGAGAAAGGGAGAGGAGCTTAATATAATATATGGGAGAATGGGAGAGGAGCTTAATATAATATATGGGAGAATGGGAGAGGAGCTTATTATAATATATGGGAGAATGGGAGAGGAGCTTAATATAATATATACGAGAATGGGAGAGGAGCTTAATATAATACATTTTTTTTTTATTACACAGGTGAAGCAAGCACACAATTTTTCTTCAGGGCATGTACCTAATAAAATCAAAACAACATTGAAGAGGACTCTATATTTACCTAAAACAATAATTCGCAATCTATATCCTAGCCTCCTCATCAATCATCAATACAGATCACAACGATTAGGCTATACTTTGTTGTTCCTCTGAATGATTTGAATCAATGTTCTTACCAGCTATGAAGTCCAGGGCATATTCACCGAATTCCTGGTCGTCTCCGTCAGAGTCGTTCACCTGTTGGATACACACACAAAAAGCGTATAGCCTCATTCACACCGAACAAGCTGAAATTGCACAGGCTAGATTCTAGAGGTTATAGCATACTCAAATTAACAAGAAGGAGCGCGGTTACCTGGAAATCCCAACTGAAATCCCAGCACGGTAAATATATTGAGGCGCATGTCTGGGTGCTCATGTTGCTGTGTAGGTGTTGAAAATGAGTTTGTTAGGACTAGCTTTGGTAGGCAGGTTGTCGACTATGGAGTGTTTTTCTATAGGTGCGTGGCACGAGCCAACTACACCGTCATTGGCGCGAGATTTCAGCACGCTCCACTGCTAACCTGTCTGTCAAATATTAACAGGCCGCCGGTGAGCGGGTGACTGGTGTAGTATGGAGCTATCATATCACCATGGAAACGGTTAATCCTCTACCGTGCAACTTGTCGGTGTGTATGTGCATCTTTCATTCTCTCTCTCTCTCTCTCTCTCTGTCTCTCTCTCTCTCTCTCTCTCTCTCTCTCTCTCTCACTCTCTCTCACTCTCTCTCTCTCTGTGTGTGTGTGTGTGTGTGTGTGTGTGTGTGTGTTTGTGCGTGTGTGTGTGTGGGTGTAATTTTACCTGGGAACCCAGGGAGTCGCTCTCGCGCCTCATCACGGACGCGCATTCCTCCAAGTCATCCCATGCTATCGTTGCGAATGCTACAAAACATAACCAAATAGAAATGACAAAAATATATATTAATTTATGACACATTATACTCTGAATTTGTATATTAGACAAAACAATGTAAAGAACGTGCATATAGTCTGAGCAATATGCCCATGGTCCACCCACCATCTTCAACGATGCAGGGATTCCGGTCCACATACACTGCGACCGGGCTGCTACTCCTGGGGAGCCTCGGTCTGCCCTGTGGATAAGAAACATTAGTTTCGCAATGTCTTTAATAACATTAGATAGGCCTACATACCGACAATGCATAAATTGCCATCCTTGCGTCATGTATAAAATGCAGCGCTGTTAAGTACTTAAGTAAAAATACTTGAAAGTACTCCTTAAGTAGTTTTTTTTTTTTGTATCTGTACTTTACTTTAATATTGATAACTTTTACCACTTTTACTTTTACTTCACTACACTCCTAAACACAATAATGTACTTTTTACTCCATACATTTTCCCTGACACCCAAAAGTATGTTACATTTTGAATGCTTAGCAGGACAGGAAAATGGTCTAATTCACACACTTATCAAGAGAACATCCCTGGTCATCCCTACTGCCTCTGATCTGGTGGCCTCACTAAACACAAATGCTTCGTTTGTAAATGATGTCTGAGTGTTGGAGTGTGCCCCTGGCTATCTGTATATTAATAAAACAAGACAATTGTGCCGTCTGGTTAGCTTAATATAAGGAATTCGAAATTATTTATCCTTTTACTTTTGATACTTAAGTAGGCCTATATTTTAGCAATTACATTTAGGCTACTTTTGATACTTAAGTATATTTAAAACCAAATACTTTTAGACTTTTACTCAAGTAGTATTTTACTGGGTGACTTTCACTTTTACTTGAGTCATTTTCTATTAAGGTATCTTTACTTTTACTCAAGTATGACAATTGAGTACTTTTTCCACCACTGGTAAAATGAGTATAGACCAGCAGATGTACCATAGCCGTGCAGGGTTAATCGTCTCTGTACCTTTTTAGCTGCTGGGTGTCTTCTGTCTTGGTTCTGATGAGGTGCCACTGTGTTTGGACAGATGGTCCCGAACACTTTTCTGTCTCCATGCATTCTCCTTTAGATTCAGCTTCAGATGGACACAGATGTATGTCCGTAGTAGCCCAGAATTAGACCAAGACTCACCAGACCAAGATTCTATACTGATAGCCTATATAACAACTATAGCCAACTGTAGTGGTTGTCACTCATGCAAAATTATCAGGCCAAGACCCACTGAGATTCTAGTTGAGATAGGTATTTATAGCCCGTATTCTCCCGGTTTATACCATTCCATGCCGCCGTCTAAAGTCTGTGGTCCAATCAAACCATTTCATGGTCTCTAGGGGCACGTGGCTTCCCCGGAGATTTAACAGGTGTAGAGCTAACGGTTTTTAGGCTCAGTGGAAAATGGTTCTGCGAGAGGCGGCGCCTACTTTACCGCGGGCTCAGAGTGCATTCAACAGGGCGCAGACGCGCGTAAAGCTAGCTATCCTGCTTGGAGACCACGGACCCGTTGCCAACAGATGCCTTCAGCAAGAGACTCACGGGCTTAGCGCCTTTCCATCTCCAGATTCAAACATGCTTAACTGATGGCTCATGCCCATGGTTCGCCGTTATCCAAGCATTATCGGGAAAAATTCAGAGACTTGGGTTTATTTTGGTAGGCCTATTTAAAATGTGATTTAGGCTAACCGGCTATCCGAGGAAAATCATTCCTGATCTTGAAAGATGGACACGATGTAGGCTAGTAGGAAAACTATAAGCATGTCTGTGTGTAAAAAGTATACTCTCCTGATATGCCGTAGCGTAATCAACATCAACATGACAGGCGGAAATAAAATAGGAAAGGAACAATTAATTATATCAGTGTAATTTTTTTTTTTTTTTACCTTTATTTAACTAGGCAAGTCAGTTAAGAACAAATTCTTATTTACAATGACCGCCTACACCGGCCAAACCCGGACGATGCTGGGCCAATTGTGCGACGCCCTATGGGATAAACAGTTTTGACATTAACCCTCCAAAAAGTCATTAATAAACCTTTTTAATTTCCATATTTACTAGGAAGCTAAGTGTTTTGTTTCTTGGGCTTCAGGAATGTGACTGAAAAAGTGTCTCTGGCCTTTGGGGAAAAAGATACTGATTGAAAGTAAGGGGATATATCGGTTAACAAATGCAGTGGTCAAGGCTATGACCGCGCCAGTGCAATGAGTGGAGCTTACTCTGGTGTTCAAAAGCGCTCATCAGACCTAGAGCCTAATGCTTCTATGTTTCTTTATGAGTTTTTGTTTAGAAAACCATCTCTCCGCGAAAGCGACAGTTACAGGGATGGTAAACACTGCTTGATTGCCGTAGCAACATCAGGGAAACTGTCCAGAAGGGAGTGATGCTTCAAATACTGCAGTTCTGTAGCCTAACATCTTTAATTGAGCCTCTCATTCTCCTTAATTGCCGGCCTCAACACCTTATGGAAAAATATTAACGGTATAGGAAGCTCTGGGGACAGGTCGTCTGGATACTGGACAGTCAATAAATTGGCAGATGCAAACAGATTGTCATATTTAGCTGACAACAGTTATTGAGGGCTTGAACAGAAAAAGTGGTTTTGCGATTTCGTTCGTACTGGTGAACCGGTGTTTGAGTTGTGTGGTAGTAATATCAACAGTAACTTATCTCTGGTATATCTTGGCATGCATCATTCAGGTTAAAATTTTGTGCAGCTACAGGCTGTGGTGAAAACATTTGCGCACAAAAATGCAAGACAACGCAGTCGTATACTGCAGCTGTAGGCCTCTACGTAGAACAAGAGAGAGAGAGACAAGCACAGACACAGAGAGACTGTTTTCTAAGAGAGAGACAAGCACAGACAGAGAGACTGTTTTCTAAGAGAGAGAGACAGAGAGAGAGAATCAGCATGGAGGACTTCAGGAGACCAGAGCAGTCTCAAGTTGGGTTGAATTTCATTTGATTTAAGTAAATTTACCTTGAATATTGCAGCCCATTTGTGTAGGCTATTAACCTAAATAGTGGCAGAATTCATCCTCAAGCCGATTATATTTTTCCTAATTGTTAGGCTGTTGTAGTGTTTATACAAAGTTTATAAATAGCAGCGAAAAAAGCAGTTAAATACATAGCTATAGACAGTAGGCTACACTGCATAATGAAACAATCCCTAGTAAGCTGGTGTTTTGAGGGTGGACTGACTGTATTATTTGGCATTAATATACTGGTTTTACGCACAACAACTTTCCATCCAAGCTGGGAGAGAGCGCGAGGACGGCTCATGGCATGCAGCATCAGGTAGGCTATACAGGACAGTTGTGTATTTTTTTAAAAGCCAGCAGACACCATTTATAGCTTTGTGAAATGTTAAGCTTAACATGAGGAAGTGACGACCAAAATAGGCCTACCAATGAACATTTAACCGTTAGCTAAAGCAAAGCTATAGGCTACATGCCCTGACATAATCTATTCGATTGGCAGCCAATTGCATTGGAATAACGTGGAAACAATGTTGATTCAACCAATGTGGGCCCAGTGGGCCATAGTTCTGGTAAAATCGTGGCTTGCTGTATCATTGATAGGCTTTATTATGTATTACTTGTGGTAGCAGCAGATTATCCGACTGAGCTGATTTGACCGTGATGAACAATCAATCTTCTTGGGATACATTCCCCACACACCACCCTCTCAACAGATATAAAAGATCCACACTCCTCTCTTGGTTTTATACGTTTAAATGAGTGAACAAGTCAGAAAACATATCCAGTACATTTATCAAGTAATAATTTAATATGTTTTCATCACATTTGCTGAAAAGGTATGTCACTTCACTGTTTATTGCATACAATAACGTTCCATGTTGCATTGGCCAACATAGCATCCAGGATCAGTACAATCTCAGGACAGTTGGTACAATAATGGTCCAACATTGGCCAACATAGCATCCAGGATCAGTACAATCTCAGGACAGTTGGTACAAGAATGGTCCATGTAACATTGGCCAACATAGCATCCAGGATCAGTACAATCTCAGGACAGTTGGTACAAGAATGGTCCATGTAACATTGGCCAACATAGCATCCAGGATCAGTACAATCTCAGGACAGTTGGTACAAGAATGGTCCATGTAACATTGGCCAACATAGCATCCAGGATCAGTACAATCTCAGGACAGTTGGTACAAGAATGGTCCATGTAACATTGGCCAACATAGCATCCAGGATCAGTACAATCTCAGGACAGTTGGAGAAACAGCTACAGAAGGTTACCCACTCAATGTATCTTACAGTACAATGACTTCAATAAGTTACAGAACCTAATGCAGTATAAATAGAGACCACAGTATATTGGTCAAAACATCGTCTACATACAGTACTCTATAGTAACGGTACGTTGATTATAATACAATACAAACATCGTCTACATACAGTACTCTATAGTATCAGTACGTTGATTATAATACAATACAAACATCGTCTACATACAGTACTCTATAGTATCAGTACGTTGATTATAATACAATACAATGCCAATGCTGTCCATTGACATTGTTCACAGTTTGTAGGCACAATCTGATAACTGTCATTTGCAGAAGTTAAATCATTTAAATAAGTCTGTGACAGTTACATTGCCAAGCACCAACCCCACAAGTGCAGGGGCAGCAGCGCTGTTGACTGGAAATCAAAGATTTGGCCTTTCATTTCTTGAGGTACGCAGGTCGTTTTCAGTCACATACTGTAGGTGCATTCAACAACAGTGCATTCAACTGAGATAGGTAAAACGTGTCAACCGTCATCATGTTGTCACAGAGTTATCATGGCCTGCAGTGCATCCTGGTTGAGTGACACCAGCAATCTAAGGTTGTCTAAACATTCCAGGTAGAGAGCATGAGTCTGGTCTCCCTCTCTACACTCCAGGTAGAGAGCATGAGTCTGGTCTGCCTCTCTACACTCCTGGGCGAGAGGAGCATGGGTCTGGTCTCCCTCAACCAGGGCTGAGGTGTTCCCAGATGGGGAAGGGTCATCCATTGACTGGGTGGAGTCATTCACAGATAGGAGGTGACCAACAACTGAAAGAGAGGAGTCATTGTCAATACAAGCGTGATTACTAGTCTCAGGCAAGGTTTGATGGGAATGGTCATTCTCTGAGTGGACAGGATCATTCTCAGATAAGCAGCGTTGTCCCTGTTGGTCCTCTTGCGAGGAGGCGTGGCCATATGTGAGCTCCGATGTCAGGGATTGGTCCATTGGCTCTTCCTCAGGGCCCTCAGGGTTGATCCTCAGCAGCTGATTGGCTGGCTCATCTGGGCCCTGGCTGGTTCTCAGCAGTTGATTGGCTAGAGCCAGAGCACAGCAGGCGGTCAGGGAAGGTGTGTACTTATTGAAGGCGTAGTCGGCCAGAGTGAGCTCACACACCCTAAGAGCCAATCCGCTGCCCCTGTTTCGCCTCTTCACTTCCTCACCCTTATCCCCAGCCAGCCTATGGGTAACGTTGCTGACTCCGTCCCCGCCCATATGCCGGCCAGCCTGGCTGTGATTGGTGTAGAAGTCCAGGAAGAAGGCTATGGTTGGTGCAGCTAGGCGGAAGTTGAGGCGGAGCAGGATGAGACATTCCAGGTTACACAGCTGCTCCCTGGAGAAGGCGTCACAACACAGAGACAGGAGCTGGCTGATCCGTGGACAAAACACCTCCACCTGAATAGAATTAGAAAGGGGAACAGAGAGAAAGAGACCAAGTCACACGCGCACCATAATATGAAGGGTTTATTTCCAAAACGCTATCTCTATCAATTTGTCACATTTGTGTTTCTTCACCAGAAATGATTGTTTATGGGCATCTTTATGTGAGTGTAAAATATTACTGTTTTCAGATTTTTTATTAATAGATTTTAGGTGTGTATTTTTTGCTAAACGCTATATCATTGTTTAGCTGGAATGGAATATTCGTATTCTGTATATTTGACTGTGATATGTGGTTGTATATTTGACTGTGATATGTGGTTGTATATTTGACTGTGATATGTGGTTGTATATTTGACTGTGATATGTGGTTGTATATTTGACTGTGATATGTGGTTGTATATTTGACTGTGATATGTGGTTGTATATTTGACTGTGATATGTGGTTGTATATTTGACTGTGATATGTGGTTGTATATTTGACTGTGATATGTGGTTGTATATTTGACTGTGATATGTGGTTGTATATTTGACTGTGATATGTGGTTGTATATTTGACTGTGATATGTGGTTGTCTATTTGACTGTGATATGTGGTTGTATATTTGACTGTGATATGTGGTTGTCTCTGGATAACAGCATCTGCTAAACGACTAAAATGTTAAATGAAAATATTTTACATACAGATCTCATATTACCGTATGCACTCATTAAAAATAAACTTTAAATGTTGATGTCACAAATGTATAATTTGTACAGTTCTTTAGTAAACATTTAGTTATTTGTTCCGTTTGACTGTGTAAAGCCTAGCAGTTCTACTTTTTTCTCTGAGAGTGAGGCGGATATACAATCATCGCCTGCTGATTTTGTACGTTTGCCCACTGACAAAGAAATGATCAGTCTATAATTTTAATGGTGGGTTTATTTGAACAGTGAGAGACAGAATAACAACAACAAAAATCCAGAAAAACGCATGTCAAAAATGTTATGAATTGATTTGCATTTTAATGAGGGAAATAAGTATTTGACCCCCACTCAATCAGAAAGATTTCTGGCTCCCAGGTGTCTTTTATACAGGTAAGGAGCTGAGATTAGGAGCAAACTCTTAAGACAGTGAGGCGGATATACAGTACAGTGTTATGCAAAAAAAACAGTCACTGAACAACCTCATGTCATGAGTAGTGAAAAAACACACCAATCTCCCTCATAAGTTCTTTAAACAATAAATGCTAATTTACACACATTTCTGAAAATGGATATATAGCGTTTTGGAAAAGAAACTCTTCATTTCCAGACTTTCCCTAAAACACAATTCGTCCTACGCCCAGAGCATCAAAACGGATCGATTAGTTGACTCCCCTCCCTGAATAGTCGACACACATGTATCATACGCACCTGTTTACAGGCGAGCAGCAGGGCGGTGACTCCCAGCAGCTGGAAGCAGTCAGCAGCCACGGACGTGGAAGCTAGGAAGCGGTCCATGATGTTGACCGCCAGGCAGCAACACTCGAAGGACAGACACAGGTATCGGTGTACGGGGATGAGCCAGCTGACCAGCTTACAGCGCGACTCGGCTGTCACCTGGAGAATACAGACGCAAAGAGCACGGTTAGACAATCACAATTGGCAGTTATAAAACCTACCTACACCGTAAAGGGGTTACCATGAACTTGACAGCTACAAATGACAGTTTTCTGTTACAGTGTAGAACTAAATTACTGTAAGACATGTCATAAATTGCTGTTATATGTCTAAATGATAACTGTTTAAATATTGGCAGGTCTATTATCATAACTGGGTTGAGATAAGGAGAAGACAAATGTCAATTTCTCACAAAATTAACAATAAAGTATTATTCTACTCTATTTTTATGCTATCTTGAATCTGCATGAGAAGACCTGCGCAGTAAATGCTGTGTATCTGGAACGAACTGCAGTATTAACCTGTTGCTTCCATACCTGCGGTTGTCGAACCAGACAGTTGACTGGATGAAACTGCGGCTCTTTGAGTTTCTGTATCTGATAACTAATCTCCCCGTAGTGTTGATACCAATTAAACAACAGTGTGTCGGAACTCCTTGGTGCCAGCGAGTCTTCATCTGTTACCGGACAATGACATTTCCGAAACTGCGATGGGGTCGGGGTTGGAGTTAGGAAGTCCTCTTCGAAACCAGAATCTGACAGTTTAGAAATGATATTCTGCTTTCTGACCCTCTCTGCCCGCGGTCTCCGCACAGGGGTGCACGCCGTCTCCTCGCTTTGGTCTCCGTTTGGTGATAAATTCTCCCTTGATGGAGATTGAGAACCGCTGTTCCTTTTCCTCCGTTTGCACATTCTGTCCGAGGCTTCGCCAGTTTGCGTAAATGACACCATTTCACCTATCTGTGTCAAGCTCTGCAACTAGGCTTAACTGTCACCTATTTGGAACTCTATCCGATATCTCTCTCTTGTAACTGCATTGATGTCACAGTGCTCACTTGTCATTGGTGGTCTGAGGAGGTTCCCGGTGTGTTCTCGCGCTCAAACG